>NC_090648.1:350845479-350947591 GCF_040937935.1 Hyperolius riggenbachi
GATATTTACAAAGAGCCACCCCTGATAACTTTTAGACGAGCCCCAACCATAGGCGATAAAGTCACCTCCAGTGAGTTCACGATGCCAAGGGAACTTAACTGGCTAGAAAGAGGACAGACCAAAGGTAATTACAGATGTGGGCATTGCTCAATTTGCCCACAATTAGGCAGAGGGAGAAACGTACGAGTAGGTCCTGTGGACACGAAAGTACAACACTTTTTTACTTGCCAAACAAAGTTCGTGGTTTATATAATATGGTGCCCATGTCACCGGTTTTACATAGGTATGACAACTAGAGAAATGAAAACGAGAGTGTTGGAGCACTTCAGATCTGTGGATTCAGGGAAAGGATGCCCAAGGCTCATAGAGCATGTTAGGATGGCTCATGGAAGCAATGCGAACTGCCTAACCTTTGCTGGCTTAGACCATATGCCAGTGCCACATAGAGGAGGAGACAGAGAACGATTACTCTTAAGAAAGGAATCAAATTGGATCATAAAAACAGATGCGATGGGCCCTTTAGGCCTGAACGAAAATATAGAAATGGCATGTTTCCTGGATCCTTAGAGTATAGTTTAGCTTTAAAACTTGAGAGTATAGAGTAGGTCCATTTGTATGTCTTTACTGTAGGAAGTGTTGTTGTTTTTAGGGTAGGGGCGATTTCTGCGCATCGGGAGTGCCATAATGGGGCTGATTGGGACGTGGGTCTCTGACTTGGTTTGATTATGTTAATTAGTAGAAAATATTCTCTCAAACGAATTCCTGTCAGCGGGGGGCCACTGCCCAGTCTTAGCTCCATGAAGCCCTCAACAATTTTTTGGTGGGAGCTTTTTGCATCTCTTGATGTGCAGATTTATTCCCCTATATATTTTATCTTTTTAAATTGTTAACACACCAGCCCATACCCGTTTGTGCTGCCACCTTGTGGCCATGTAGCAGATTGCTAGATCCGACTTGTAAATGGCAATCTTAAGCATGGTTCGCATACTCCCATCGATGTTCATACGCTTGCATGCGTACATCGATGTTTGTATGCGTAATTACGTAAGCATGAAACGACGCAGGGAAGTTCCGGTAGTGTGCGCATTCTCCATTGACGTCATTACGCATTCATGCGTGCGTTAGTGGGAGCATGCGTACTTTGGTACGCGTAGAAGCGACGATGCGACCCGGAAATGATTCCCCATACAGTATTTAACTCGGAAACGGACAGTCGTGAATTGCCACACTGCCTCTGAAGACGCTACTGAAGCGAAACGGACGTTAGGCGGGCCGTTCCTACCACCATGCCCCACAGCCTTCATTAACCACAACGGGTATGTGCACCTTGCATGTTTTTACCGCATGAATATTTCTTGACTACCTTGTTGTAAACTTTTTGGAAACTTTTTTGCATGTTGAAAGAGTCCCTGGCAATAAAGCTCTTTTTAAAGCTAGAAGCAGTGCCGGATCTTCATACATCTATGTTGTGAATGTATTATTTGCTGTGCCTTTGCTACCCTCGTATTCTATTCTGATCTGCCTTGTGTCACGTCTGGCGATCGCACCTCTCGCGATCGCGTTCCTATTTCATATCTGCTGTTGTGTGTGCGCGGTCGCGGGGTGGCGACTGGATTGGCACACATACAACCTGTCCCTTTGCTCGTTCTCATTCGCAATCGCCTCTCTTGCAATTGCGTTCTGCGCTTCGTACAATTCCTGTCTGGCATTTGTGGAGGTACAGAGGATTGGTTCCTCTGCACTCCCCAGCGCCATCTGCCGACAGGAATTTCCCTCTACAGGTGCATAGCACCTTTTGCTGGGTGCCTGCAATTACACACTTGTGGAGGATTTCCGCCGTGTCAGCGCACGTGTTGTGCGCTGATCACGGAGAAAGTTCCACAATCGTTACACAAGCAACCAAATGCAGGCAGAGAAATCAAAACTGCTTAGTTGCAGCTCCACTGCAACCGACAAGAGGGATACATGGGCGTAACAATAGGGGATGCAGCCCCTGCTCTCGCGGGGGAAGGTATGTATCTGCAGCTGCCCGCCGCCTGCATATGCACTATTCAATGCTGGTGTCACGTCCGACTGGTATTAGATTCTGATACAAACCATATGCGGATGCGGCCGACTAGCTAACACTTCCAAAGAGTGACCTAAACACACACATACAACTCTTTGTAAGCAGATTTTGCATACAATGAGACAGACGAAATCCAGAAAGCCGTGGTCATACACTTGAGACAATATTCCAAAACGTGATGCAGACAAGGATATTGCAGAGATGAAGTCCTTTAACGAGCCGGGGTCATACACTTGAGACAGGGTTCCAATACGTGATGCAGACAAGGCTATTCCAGAGATGAAGTCTTTAAACGAGCCGGGGTCATACACTTGAGACAGGGTTCCAAAACGTGATGCAGACATGGGTGAGACAAAGCCGTAAACTGGACAAGCCAAAGTTAGCAGGAGAAATCTATCAGGTATCCGAGGCAAGGTACAGGAGAGGGCAAGACAAAAGCGTGGTCAGAAATAAGCAGTATTGGCAACATAAATCAATCAGCAATAGCTACTATTGAGCGCTACTCAGTAACAGGCAAACAGTTACTATCACGGGCACAGAGCACATGAAGTGACTTACATTTAAACTGAAGGCAGCCAATCCATGTGCAGCGCTGATCTCGGCTACAGGGAACGGCTGTCAATATTTTCTCTTGCGCAGAGAGTACTGAGAGCGTGTCCTCCGTCCGGCCAATTCACTCTCAGTCGTCTCCTGCGCTCCAGTGACGTCATTGGATTGCCGAGATGCGGAAGTCAGCACTTCCGCCCACATCTCTGCATCCCCTGAGCCCGCAGCCCTCACAGCTGGAGGGGAGTGCAGAGGAGAGAGCCTGAGGTGAGGGAGGGGGGGGGGACCGTCCCCCCTCCCCACCGAAGTGCTACCAAGCTCTCCCCTCATGCTGCGACCCCTCCAGCCCCCAAAAACCGGGGGAGGAAGGGGGGGCCCGCTCAGAATTTCTGCAGGGGGGCCTGGCGATTCCAACTTATGCCCCTGGAGGGATACTTATAGTTTGTGAGCTTTTGAGGTCCTTGACAACACACACTTAGATTTCTATGCATTACCAGACTTAGTGCACTTCCACTCTCTCTCTCCTCACAGGAATCTAACATGCACCCAGAAACTAACTTGCAAGGACTGTATTTTTAAGTTGGATAGTACACTTTGAGAAGAAAAAATCGCTCGGCACTCAGCTGTTCAGTCTGGGGGTGGGACTAGCTCCTTGGAATCTGCGATAACTTCACACCGTTTGTTGACACCCCATGTTGTTGGGCTTCTATTTTGGCAGGGGGAAGTGCATCAAGCGTTGGTTAGTGCAGGGCACAAATGGAACACACTGGTACTTGAAAGAAAAAAGCTGTGCACCTTCCTCACAAACTGCTTTTATTTAGGCCTTCAAACAACAGCCAGCGTATGCAGCATACATATGAAACAGAAATTGTCAATGTTTGTCAAACCTGGATTCCATGGAGGTGTGGAGGTGGTTGGGGAAGAGGTGACCAGGGGATGTAAGGACGGCACTACAGCCTATAGGCAGTTAAACAATTCCGAGTTTTATCAGAAGTTGGATGCCAACCCAACATACAAGTACCAATCAACTCTTCGCACTTTGTTAAGGCGAGGAGTTGAAAGTGGGTACATGTCACAGAGATTGGCAGTTGACCTACTTCCCATGTCCCCTCGGCATCCTGTGTGGTACCACCTTCCCAAATTGCACAAGTCCACGGAAAGCCCCCCAGGAAGACCTATCGTCTCAGGGTGTGGCTCACTAACAGAACGCCTGTCCAGGTTCCTAGACCATCTGTTACGCCCCCTGCTCGTGGGGATCCCGGCCTATTTGGCCGACACGCTTGACACGATCAATTTGGTCGAAAGCGTTGTGTGGGATCCGGGCTGTGTACTAGCCACAATTGATGTGGAGAGCCTATATAGCAGGATACCCCACGAGGGGGGCCTGAGGGCGGTTCGAAGGTTCCTGGACAGGACCAGTAAGGACGAAGGGTACAAGGATTTCATTTGTGACTGCTTGAAGTTTATCTTGACACACAATGCATTTCAGTTTGATGGAAGGTGGTATCACCAAACGTCCGGGACGGCCATGGGAACCTCTGTGGCTTGTACCTACGCAGGCCTCTTCCTCGGAGCATGGGAGGAGGACTATGTGGCAACCTCCGGGAACCCCTACAGGCACAACATCAAAGTTTGGGCCAGGTATGTGGACGACGTGCTGGTCGTGTGGCAGGGGGACACAGAGGGATTTGAGGCCTTCATGGGGTATCTTAATGACAACCGAGTGAACATGCGCTTCACCTCCGAAGTAAGCAAAGACTCCATCAGTTTTCTAGACCTTAAGATAAGGCCCGATGGAGAAAACTTGGTGTGCGAAGGCTATAGGAAGGCCACGGCTGTGAATTCCCTGTTACACAGGAACAGCTTTCATCCAAAGCACGTCAAAACCTCCCTGCCATACGGCCAGTACCTTCGTCTGAGACGGAACAACTCCAGTCTAGATACCTTTGAGGTACAGGCACAGGAGTTGACCGCACGTTTGGAGGCAAGAAAATACGATAAACGCTCCCTTGTAGCAGCCCAGGACAGGGCAAGAAAAGCAGACAGGAGCTCACTCCTCACTAGAGGCTCTAAAAGTGGGGAGAGAGGTACATTCACGTTCACCTTCGACTACACCCCAATGTCTGGGAGGTTGACTAAAGTTATCAAGAAAAATTGGGGGATAATAGTGAGAGATCCCACACTTCAGAAAGTGTTTCCGAATTCCCCCAGAGTAGCTTTCAGGAGGGCCCCAACTTTGGGTGACACCCTAACTCGCAGTGAGTTTTGTACGCCTCCCATCCAGAATTGGCTAACATGCAGACGCCCTAAGGGAAACCACAAGTGTGGCAACTGCAAGTTTTGTGGGAACATGTGGGAGGGTACCAACTACAGACTGGGTGGTTTGCAGTGGGAGGTAAGAACCTTCATTACATGTCAAACCAAGTTTGTCTCCTACGTGTTATTTTGCCCTTGCCTTTTTTACTACGTAGGCAAAACCACCCGTCCTCTAAAAGAGAGGATAGGGGAGCATTTTGCATCGATCAAATCGGGCAAAGGATGTCCGAGGTTGATCGAACATGTAAGAGAGGTACACGGTGGTAGGGCTAGATGCCTGAGATTTGCGGGCCTCCTGCATGTCTCTTCTTCACGTAGGGGAGGTGACCGCGACCGAGAGCTCACCAGACGAGAGTCGCGGGTTATATTGCGCGCAGAGGCCCTGGGACCCTTAGGCTTAAATGACAGACTGGAGCTTTCATGCTTCTTGGATCCCTAGGGATCCCATAACAGACCAAAGCAAATCTTCCCCCCCTCACCCGCCTCCTCCCTTGTTCTGCTATCTGGACCTGTGGTCTCCCATTTTGGTGGCATCTCCTCCCCCCTCTCCTTCCTCCTCTCACCTTCTGGACTGGCCAGATGTGGTCTTAATTCAAACCCCTTTCTCAACGGTGCTTTGGGCAGGTTCCACATGGATTGGCTTCTCCATCTTTGACCCCAGGTCGGGATAGGAATTGCAATATGCAATGGTCAGGTCCCCAATAGTGGACTAGACCCCCCACTAATTTCTATTTTAAGTAACTGGTACCTGTTGTCAGCTTATTTCGCTGCAACAGTTTCTGTACCTAGTAACACTGAATACCAGTAGTTCAAACGTATCCCTCCCTGCCCGCTCGTTTTTGGAGTGAGGCAAACAATGGTATAGGATATCACGGGGTCGCCCTTAGAAGCCGACCTTGGGTCTTGGAGACGCCTTCTGCTTAGGGACGTCGGGATGCCTCTGTTGTCCCCTCTTGATTATCTGAACTGTTCGGTCCATTTTGGACCCATCTTTGGGTGGCACCTTGGGGGTCTCACATCTTAAGATTCCCCTAATCTTGGTTTTCTGTATGGTGTTCCCCTCACTCTTCACGTGGTGTGACCTCTGAACCTCGTTGTTCAAAGCAAGGTTTACTTTGGCTCTTCTCCCTAATAGACAACGCAACTAAATTAAGGGAGTCTATGCATCCAGCTTTGTAGGCGAATACGCCCCAAAAGGTCTCAATGTTCATAGTTTTACCTCCTGGTCTTTTTTAAATGGGAGCCCCTTGGGTTTGGTATAGGGGGGGAATCCCCCCTTTTTATGTGATAAGGGGACAATGAAATAAAACATAGGGTTTTTAACTGGGGTGTCCAGGCTTGGACACGGCCATGCCACAATGTCAGCAACTTTACATGCACCTTGTTTATGCACATTTGAAAAAAAAAAAAAAAAAAAAAAAAAAAAAAAAAAAAAAAAAAAAAAAAACCCCGCTTAGGACACACGCACGTGAGCAAGCGCCAGACGGCGTGAAACGGCTGTAGTGCCGTCCTTACATCCCCTGGTCACCTCTTCCCCAACCACCTCCACACCTCCATGGAATCCAGGTTTGACAAACATTGACAATTTCTGTTTCATATGTATGCTGCATACGCTGGCTGTTGTTTGAAGGCCTAAATAAAAGCAGTTTGTGAGGAAGGTGCACAGCTTTTTTCTTTCAAGTACCAGTATTTTTAAGTTGTCTTTATGTAGAGAGCAGTGGTGCTCACCGCCAGGTCGTGATCACGCTTACGCATGGATTCACGACCATTTTGACGCATTCCGCCTCGGACACGCTAAGCCGTGAATAGATTTTCAACCACGAAAATCTACTTCGGCTTCGCGTAAATGCGGACACAAATCCGCATTCACGCTCGTGAAACCCGGCGCTGAAGTCGTGGTTTGCGGAAATGCGTCAAACTATGCGGAAGTGACACATTGCAGGCCAATCAGAGTGCCCCAGCCAGGCCCTAGCAACCAATCACAGGAGGGGAGCTATGCCCTCCCCTCCTGAATATAAAGCGGCGGCCATGATGGAAAAGCTCTGTCCTTGCTAGACTGTGGTGCTGAGAGGATTATCTCCAGGCCATTGTTGTTTGAGCAAGTGCATTTATTGTGTTAAAAACAAAGCGTTTTTTTTGCTAACACTGCTCTTATACTGTACACAGTTAGCTAGTCAGTGAGTGATTGCTGTAGTTAGTTGTAGTCAGTGTAGTGTAGTGGGAGTCTAGTGATTATTTAACTGTGTGTAGTGCAGGCAGGTTCAGTGCTGCAGTGTAGTCAGTGTAGTGGGAGTGGGGATTATCTGTGTGTAGTGCAGGCAGGCAGGTTAGTGTAGCTGCAGTGTTCACTTGTATATTCCAGTGACATTTATACACTTGTACTATTTGCAGGCAGCCAGTCACACTGCCGGCGCCGCCACTCTCTGCCAGCGCTGTTCATTCATTCTGTCAGTGACCTTGTGCCGTGCCCAGTGCCCACTGCTCGCTCGCTGGCATATGAGCATCTCATTACACAGTGTGACATCCTTGTGTGCCCACTGCATCCTTCAGTGACCTAGTTGTATATCCAGTGCCCACTGCTGTGCCCACTGCATCCTTCAGTGACCTTGTACTGTGCCCACTGCATCCTTCAGTGACCTAGTTGTATATCCAGTGCCCACTGCTGTGCCCACTGCATCCTTCAGTGACCTTGCACTGTGCCCACTGCATCCTTCAGTGACCTAGTTGTATATCCAGTGCCCACTGCTGTGCCCACTGCATCCTTCAGTGACC
The DNA here is from genome assembly GCF_040937935.1 of Hyperolius riggenbachi. Classification (NCBI taxonomy): domain Eukaryota; kingdom Metazoa; phylum Chordata; class Amphibia; order Anura; family Hyperoliidae; genus Hyperolius; species Hyperolius riggenbachi. The sequence goes on from NC_090648.1 coordinate 350,853,182, forward strand.
TTGTACTGTGCCCACTGCATCCTTCAGTGACCTAGTTGTATATCCAGTGCCCACTGCTGTGCCCACTGCATCCTTCAGTGACCTTGTACTGTGCCCACTGCATCCTTCAGTGACCTAGTTGTATATCCAGTGCCCACTGCTGTGCCCACTGCATCCTTCAGTGACCTTGTACTGTGCCCACTGCATCCTTCAGTGACCTAGTTGTATATCCAGTGCCCACTGCTGTGCCCACTGCATCCTTCAGTGACCTTGTACTGTGCCCACTGCATCCTTCAGTGACCTAGTTGTATATCCAGTGCCCACTGCTGTGCCCACTGCATCCTTCAGCGACCTTGTACTGTGCCCACTGCATCCTTCAGTGACCTAGTTGTATATCCAGTGCCCACTGCTGTGCCCACTGCATCCTTCAGTGACCTTGTACTGTGCCCACTGCATCCTTCAGTGACCTAGTTGTATATCCAGTGCCCACTGCTGTGCCCACTGCATCCTTCAGTGACCTAGTTGTATATCCAGTGCCCACTGCTGTGCCCACTGCATCCTTCAGTGACCTTGTACTGTGCCCACTGCATCCTTCAGTAACCTAGTTGTATATCCAGTGCCCACTGCTGTGCCCACTGCATCCTTCAGTGACCTTGTACTGTGCCCACTGCATCCTTCAGTGCCGTTGTACTGTGCCTGGTGCATCCTTCAGTGACCTTGTACTGTGCCCACTGCATCCAGTGATTCATTACTAGCAACATGTCTGGCAGGGTTTCGCGGGGTGAGAGGAAAGGGAGTTCAATTGCCTCAGCCACTTCTGGGACTGCTCCACGTCCAGGGAGAGGACGCCCAGCTGTACGTGGTCGTGATGCAGCAGAAAGGGGGGCAGCAAAGCCTGGGCCGAGTCAGCGGACGCCATTGTCCAAATATTTTAAAGTTTCTGGTCCCCGTGTGGTGGTTGAGCAAATGGAACCTGACGTACTCATGGACATCATGACTTCCTCCCAGTCCTCTACTGTGAGCACCACTCCAAGCAGCAGCAGCAGCCAACGTCCCACGCTTGTTGTGACATCCACCCCAGCACCTACTGGTCAGCAGCCCTCCCAGGATGACAGCGTTCTGTCCCTCAGTCCGGCTTCTGGGAACCTGCTGATGCAAGAAGCTCAGGACTTACTGGAGACCGATGTGGCAGAGATTGAGATCGGGCCACAATCACAAGCGTTGTTGAGTTCTGGTGGTGAAGAAGAGGGGTCTGTGTCTGGGGATGTAGGGACAGAAGAGGAGGCGGGGGAGTCAGAGGAAGAGCTGGATTATGATGATGCTGCTGATGATGACGACGTTGTGGACCCTAACTATGTGCAGCCTGCTGAGTCCGTGGAAGAATGGTCAGAGGCAAGGATATCGCCATATGTCAGGCAGGGGCAGGGGCATCGGCAGCAGTGGGCGTGGAGGAAGTAGACAGGACACTGCTTCAGCCGGCACCACCACCATGCAACCCCCGGCAACTACTACCACACATTGTTCCGCTGCACCCTCTGCTAGTGGGGGCCGCAGTAAATTAAAGTCACCAGTGTGGGATTGCTTTGAGGAATGTACTGATGACAAAAGGTATGCGGTGTGCAGGTTATGCAGCAAAAGATTGAGCCGTGGGAAAAGTCTGAGCAAGATGGGTACCTCATCCCTCCAGGGCCACCTGAGAAGCCGCCACTGCCGCGAGTATGCGGACTTTAAGAGGAAGCAGGCACTGCTGGCAGGGGTTCCTGAGAGCAGAAGGCCCACCAGCGCAGCAGCATCATCCCTCCCTCAGGGTCGTGAATCCCCCACAGCAGCAGCAGTAGTAGCACGCAAGCGCTCTTCCACCTCGGCTACTCAGGACACAGACATTGAGGCTGTCAGCCAGTGTTCGTCTCTATCCTCTGTCTCCCCTGCATCCCAGCGTCGTCAGACCCTGCTGAGCGACACCTTTCAGGGTCTGACCAAGCCTCTGCCTCCAAGCCACAGGCGGATCCGCAAACTAAATGGCTTGCTGGCCCGGGCCATGGCATCACAGCTGCTTCCCTACTCCCTGGTGCAGGAGGGGAGCGCCATGCGGACGCTGCTCCAATTTGGCATCCCCGAGTGGCAAGTCCCCAGTTGCCACTATTTCAGCAGGAGCGCGATCCCAGCACTCCACAAGTTTGCGGTGGAAAACGTGGCCCGTTCCCTGGACTACTCTGTGGGCAAGCGGGTCCACGTGACCATGGACTCGTGGAGTAGCAGATTTGGGACAGGTCGCTACCTGTCCTTTACGGCCCACTGGGTGACACTGATGGAAGGGAGGTAGGACAAGAGCGCATCAGCCCAGCTAGTGGTGCCACCACGCGGGATCAGGGGGGATGCAGAAGGGTCCTGTCACGACACTCCCTCTGCACCCGGAAAGCAAGCCCGCCTCGGCAGCAGCAGCGCCAAGCCTCGGCACTGCCAAGCCCTTTTAAAATTGGTGACCCTGGGGAAGGAGAGGCTTACGGCCACCAACGTCCTGGCCGCCCTCAGGAAGCAGGAGCGGAGGTGGCTGACCCCCAGAGGCCTGGAAGTGGGGTATGTGGCAGCCGATAACGGGGCCAACCTGGTGGCAGCAGTGCAGCAGGGAAACCTCCAGCACATCCCCTGCTTGGCCCACGTGCTCAATCTTGTGGTGCAGTGCTTCTTGCGCACCTACCAGGGGATGAGCGAGCTGCTGCAGGATGCCCGGGCGGTGGTACGCTTTTTCCGCCTGTCAGCCACTGCCTCTGCACTCTTGTCCACCTTACAGCAGCAGTATGGAAGGCCACAACACCGGATGATCATCGACATGCCAGTTCGCTGGAATTCGACTCTGGCCATGTTGGAGCGGCTGTGTCAGCACAGGCTGGCTCTTAGGGCCTACATGCTAGACCCAAGTGTCCCCAGCCACCAGCAAGTCCCCATGATTACTGCCACTCAGTGGACACTGATGCAGCAAGTATGCCTGGTGCTGAGTCCCTTCCTGGAGGCAACCAAGATGGTCAGTGAGGAGCGGGCCTCTGTGTGCCAGTGGGTGCCCTTGGTTTGTCTACTGGAGCAGGCAATGGACAATTTAATTGAGCGTGGGGATGAAGCCCTGAGGCAGTTGGAAGAACAGGAGCAGATGGCAGCACAGTCCAGCTCAGAGGAGGGCTCACAGCAGGTAGTGGAAGAGTTGGAGGTCCCTAACCTGAATGAGGAGGAGGAGGAGGAGCAGAGTGCAGCAGGCGTTGTACGTGGATGGCGGTTTGAGGAGGACAACGACATGGCACAGGAAGAGGACAGGCATGCGTTATGGGACAATGGCGAGGACGAGGAAGATCTTGCTGGCAGGGCCCACTTGTTTCCCATGGCTGTGCACATGTTGCGCTGCCTTCGCAGGGACCCCCGGGTGATCCAGATGCGTTCAAGGGAGGACATCTGGATTACCTTGATGCTTGATCCCCATCTGAAGGGGAAGCTGGGAGACTTAATGACGCCATCCACCACCGAGCAACGCACAAGGGAGTTGAAGGAGGCCCTTGTGCGCAGACTACTGGAAGCATTCCCCCAGCCTTCCACCCCCACTGTAACTGCTCTGCCAAGCCAGCAAGAGGTGCCTGCCATTGCCACTAGCAGCACAACAACAACCACCAGCAGCAGCAGCAACTGGCGCCCCGGAGACCTGAAGAGCCTAAGCAAGAGCCTGTATGCAGTGCAGCAGCCCAGAACAGAGGTGCCCGCCACAGCATCCACCACCAACCAGCACAAGCAACGACTGACCACCATGGTGTCTGACTATATGGGGTCATCCAGCGGGCTCAATGACACCGACAGCCCCATGGACCCCTTGGAGTACTGGGTCAAGAGACTGGACATCTGGAGCGAGCTTTCCCAGTACGCCCTGGAACTCCTATCCTGCCCTCCTTCCAGTGTCCTCTCAGAGAGATGCTTTAGTGCGGCCGGTGGCGTGGTCACAGAGAAGCGCTCTCGGCTCTCCCACGCCTCTGTGGACAAACTCACCTTCCTGAAAATCAACCAGGCTTGGGTGGAAGGTGAGTTCCTGGCCCCTATTGTCGGACACAGGGGGACATGAAGTGGCTGCTGCATGTGCTGTTGTTAACTATGCCTGCCTTTATAAAGACAGTTACTACCTGCCTAGTGCCTACCTTGGTTAATTTTTTGGTGTTATGGTACTACTACCAGTAAGTTGCCATGGTCCTCCTTCTGAGCTGCTGAACTGACCGCCCGCTTTGTCCTCCTGACTCAGTCGCTACTACACTCTGCGTTCACACTGCCCGGGTCACTGGGTGCATTTAATTTTTTGGCCAGCACTATGACGCTGTGCTACTACTACTACCACCAGTATGTTGCCATGGTCCTTCTGTGCTGCTGCTGCTGAACTGAACGCCCGCTTTGTCCTCCTCCTCCTCCTGACTCAGTCACTACCACGGTACCACCAATGTACTCTGTCTGCGTTATCACTGCCCGGGTCACCGGGTGCATTTCATTTTATGGCCAGCACTATGACGCTGTGCTACTACTACTACCACCAGTATGTTGCCATGGTCCTTCTGTGCTGCTGAACTGAACGCCCGCTTTGTCCTCCTCCTCCTCCTGACTCAGTCGCTACCACGGTACCACCAATGTACTCTGTCTGCGTTATCACTGCCCGGGTCACCGGGTGCATTTAATTTTTTGGCCAGCACTATGACGCTGTGCTGCTACTACTACCACCAGTATGTTGCCATGGTCCTTCTGTGCTGCTGCTGCTGAACTGAACGCCCGCTTTGTCCTCCTCCTGACTCAGTCGCTACCACGGTACCACCAATGTACTCTGTCTGAGTTATCACTGCCCGGGTCACCGGGTGCATTTAATTTTTTGGCCAGCACTATGACGCTGTGCTGCTGCTACTACTACCACCAGTATGTTGCCATGGTCCTTCTGTGCTGCTGAACTGAACGCCCGCTTTTTCCTCCTCCTCCTCCTGACTCAGTCGCTACCACGGTACCACCAATGTACTCTGTCTGCGTTATCACTGCCCGGGTCACCGGGTGCATTTAATTTTTTGGCCAGCACTATGACGCTGTGCTGCTACTACTACCACCAGTATGTTGCCATGGTCCTTCTGTGCTGCTGCTGCTGAACTGAATGCCCGCTTTGTCCTCCTCCTCCTCCTGACTCAGTCGCTACCACGGTACCACCAATGTACTCTGTCTGCCTTATCACTGCCCGGGTCACCGGGTGCATTTAATTTTTTGGCCAGCACTATGACGCTGTGCTGCTGCTACTACTACCACCAGTATGTTGCCATGGTCCTTCTGTGCTGCTGCTGCTGAACTGACCGCCCGCATTGTCCTCCTCCTCCTCACTCAGTCGCTTCCCGCTGCTGCACTCTGCGTTCACACTGCCCGGGTCACCGGGTGCATTTAATTTTTTGGCCAGCACTATGACGCTGTGCTGCTACTACTACCACCAGTATGTTGCCATGGTCCTTCTGTGCTGCTGCTGCTGAACTGAACGCCCGCTTTGTCCTCCTCCTCCTCCTGACTCAGTCGCTACCACGGTACCACCAATGTACTCTGTCTGCGTTATCACTGCCCGGGTCACCGGGAGCATTTAATTTTTTGGCCAGCACTATGACGCTGTGCTGCTACTACTACTACCATTATGTTGCCGTGGTCCTTCTGTGCTGCTGAACTGACCGCCCGCATAGTCCTTCTCCTGACTCAGTCGCTACCACCACTGCACTCTGCGTTCACACTGCCCGTGTCCACTGACAACTCTGCTGCGATGTCATTGCTAATTGCTGCAAAAAAAAACAAAAAACAAATTACAAAAACCTCTCTGGGGCCTTTTTGGCGTCAGCCACTCATCCTCCTCCAGCGGTACCTTCGCCGCCAAGTGCCATTGGAACTCGCCTTCACCTCTTTGACTGCTTAATGCGTATATCCCTTTTTAAAACCACTTATTACCAATTAATAGCCCCATTTAAAGTGTTGATTTCACTTTAAAATCCATTTTCTCTAGAAAAAAAAAATCTTTTGGAATTTTTTATGTTGAAGTTATGTTGCCCCTTATCACCTCGATAATCCATGCAATTTGGGGGATTGTAGCATGTATGGGGGCGTTAAAAGAAAATCCGCCCCTGGGCGGGAATCCACGCGTGATTACGCCATTCACAGCAGAAAATCCGCGTGGTTGCGTGGACGCGGACGAAAATCCGCATGCGGCGGGGCCGAATGCGGATTTTTTTTTGCAACCACGCGGATTGCCGAATTCGTGGATGAGGCACATCCGAGCATCCCTGGCAGAGAGCTACTTATTTGTACCAGCATTTTACTATTTGACACAGGCTAATCTGCAAGGACTCTGTATCAGCTGTTTCTATTTTGTGATACTGATTGGACTTATGTGACACAGTTAGATAAGCTCTTTATATGTTATACTGTGATTCAGACAAACGTACTAGTGATTTATGTGGATTTCTTAATAATTTGCATTACTCATTACCCCTTTATAATTTATTCTTTGGACCTTGGCACTTTACCACATATTGGGGTTTATTCATTAATTGCGCTGCTAAAGCAGTGCAGCTTGATGAGAGGAGAGCGAGTTATGCGCACGTTACGCACAGTACGCAGCTCATTGCTGGCTAGTTTAGCACAAACCCATAATTCCTCCTGCCACCTACATCATTATTTTAGGGCTTGTTCACACTGCAGGCATTTCAGGCTTTTTTTCACCATACTGCGGTGTTTCAAAACGCCCCCCGACCGCATGACCAATGAATGTCTGTAAGATGGTTCATATCAGCGCGGGTCATGTGCGGTGCAGCTAGGAAAGCGCTGTTCCATTTTTGGGGCGATTCTGCCTCAATGGAAGTTATAGGAAAATTGACGAATGCGTACAAAAACGCGCATTAAGGCGATTGCGCTCACGTTGTTAAGAATAAATACATTGTATTTATTATTTTCCGGGTCAAAGAGCTCCTTTCCTGACTTGCGCCAGGGAGTGAATTACAAAACCGCTTGGAAAAAACGCTTAGAAAACCACTAAGCACAAAAACGAATCACCCACCCAAGGGCCGAAAATTGGAAAAAAAAAGATGCTTTAAAAAGAACCCAATGCGGACAGACACGCGAACGGAACGCAATGTAAACAAGGCCTTAAAGGTAGTGAAAGTCACAATCTTCTTTAGGGCCCTTTTACAATTAATGCGTTGCTATGCATTGGGTTTTAATGTTTGTTTATTTTTTCTCTTAGCAATGCAATGTGAAAAAGCTTCAGTTTTTCAGCGTATAGTGTGAAAGAGGACATAGGGAAACATAGATAGTGGACACTGGACTGCACATCAGTTTTCCTTTCAGTTACAACTGACAGAAACTGATATAGTGAAAAAGAACCCACATATTGCATTAGCATCTGTCTTTAATGGAGTTAATGTTATAAATATTAATTGGGATAAAGTCCTTTCAACTGAAAGGGCAAAAGCAGCAGTGTCCTCACCAGGGTAGTCCACTTCACCATAGTAGAACACAGTGAATTAATAAGGATAGTATGTATCTCAAGATACCAACACAATATTTTGCAGTTCAAAAAATAATTGAAATCTTTATTGCACAAAATACAAAAAGTGTTTTCCTTTAAAGGGAACCAGAGAGGATGACACATACATACCTGGGGCTTCCTCCAGCCCCATACGCACGGATCGCTCCCACGCCGCCGTCCTCCGCTGCCTGGATCCGCCGCCACCGGGTCCCCTCATTGCCGCGAGTCGGCCGGCGGACGCGGCCAATTGTCCGCATCACAGGGTGCTCTCCCCATACAGATACGCATGTGGCTGCCTACTGCACAGCCGCATGCGTACGTGTATAGAGGGAGCCCCTGTGATGCGGACAATTGGCCGCGTCCACCGGAAGTGACGGGCCCGGTACCGGCGGATCCAGGAAGCTGAGGACGGCGGCTTGGGAGCGATTCAGGCTTATGGGGCTGGAAGAAGCCCCAGGTATGTATGAAATCTTTCCCTCCCCCCGTTCCTCTCTGGTTCCCTTTAAAGGGAAGGTTCAGGGAACTCTTGAAAAAAAATAAAAATCCCTATCCACTTACCTGGGGCTTCCTCCAGCCCGTGGCAGGCAGGAGGTGCCCTCGCCGCCGCTCCAGAGGCTTCCGGTCGTCTTCGGTGGCCGACCCGACCTGGCCAGGACGGCTGCCAGGTCGGGCTCTTCTGCGCTCCATGGCCGGGCTCTTCTGCATCCCACGCGGGCGCGCTGACGTCATCGGACGTCCTCCGGGCTGTACTGCGCAGGCGCAGAACTACTGCGCCTGCGCAGTACAGCCCGGAGGACGTCCGATGACGTCAGCGCGCCGGCGTGGGACGCAGAAGAGCCCGGCCATGGAGCGCAGAAGAGCCCGACCTGGCAGCCGGCCTGGCCAGGTCGGGTCGGCCACCGAAGACGACCGGAAGCCTCTGGAGCGGCGGCGAGGGCACCTCCTGCCTGCCACGGGCTGGAGGAAGCCCCAGGTAAGTGGATAGGGATTTTTATTTTTTTCAAGAGTTCCCTGAACCTTCCCTTTAAATTAGTTCAAGTTATCAGATTGGTCAATTCTCATGATCTTGCATGATCTCCTTTTGTGTCCAACCTGATCATGCACCTCCATTACTGTGAACCCAAAGGACCATCTAGGCTAGGCATCTGAGTGAACCTAACTTGCCTTATCTCCATGCTCCCCTCCAGTGACTGACTAAGCATTACCTTGTACTCATACTGTGCTGCATGATCTGGTCTTTCTTGGATTCAGGTATTGTCATTTTGTTGTATGTCACCCCTAAATATTGTCTGTATCCCTATTTATTGTCCAGCTGTAACGATCGGTGTCAACACACAGAGAGAATCTGATTATTGGTGATCTGCAGTATCACCAAGAATACAGATTATACCTGATTATTGATCATCTGCAGAATCACCGATAATCTAAGTATAACTAACCTCTGGACACCTTTATAATGTGAGTGTTTGGTGCAACAGAAAAGACTTTGAGTAAGACCACCCGAGGAGCAGGTGGTCTTTGGCAGTATGGGCGATACTGCCTTCTGAGAAGTGCAAAAATCTTCCAGCAGCCTGAGACCTCCAAAGGGGTGGAGTCCCAGGCTGAAATTAGGAAAGACCAGTGAGTGAGTGACACCTGAAAGGAGGATGTCACTAGCAGGTCTGGAGACTATCTCTTAAAGAGGAACTCCAGTGAAAATAATTTAATATAAAAAGTTGCTTAATTTTTACAAAAATTATGTATACATGATTTAGTCAGAGTTTGCTCATTGTAAAATCTTTCCTCTCCTAGATTCACATTCTGACATGTATTACATGGTGACATTGTTACTGTGGGCAGATTATGTAGCTGTTCTGGCTTTAACAGACAGCTATAAACAGCCATTTCCTGTGTGTGTCATTGTTACATTGTGGCAGTTTGCCCAGAGTACCGTACGGTACCAGAGCCTCTTGTGGGAGGAGTTTCAGCACAAAATCAGTCATACAGCGCCCCCTGATGGTCTGTTTGTGAAAATCATTATATTTTTCATGTAAAAGTGGGTATCAGCTACTGATTGGGATAAAGTTCAATTCTTGGTCGGAGTTTCTCTTTAAGGAGAGAGATAGCTCTCAAGGTCGGGCAAGCCAGGTTGGCAACACACGGACAGACAAGGTACAGAGACAGAAGGCTGATTCGGTATCCAAAGGCAGGCAGGGTTGGCAACAGATAATCAGATATGCGTAGGTACCGAATCAGAAAGCAGAGGGATAGTCAGAAAAGCAATAGGTCATAACAGATATCAAACAATGCCTAGTCTTGGGTGTGAGGTCCTTGGTCTCTACACCCTGGAACTAGTCTAGAGTAGAATATGATGGTACACAGTACCCCTAGTCTTGGGTGTGAGGTCCGTGGTCTCGACACCCTGGAACTAGTCTGAAGTATAACAGAATGATAACACAAAGTCCCTAATCTTGGGTGTGAGGTCCGTGGTCTCGGCACCCTGGAACTAGTCTGAAGTATAACACAATGATAACAGAGGTAATCTGGCTCAGTGTGAATTCCCAGGTCCTCCTGGTTCTAACACACTGTAGGATCTGACTAAGGTCTGAGTGCTTCCACGTAAGTGTTCGCAACGGCAGACCACTTGAGACTGACCAGCAGTGGCTATATATAGCGCGGCGCTCTCCGGCGCCACCCATCAGCGATCAACCAATAGCCACTTGCTTTGAGGTCAGCTGACCAACCTGGTCAGCTGATCCCTCCTTGTTTGTCATAAAGGTTCTGCCTCTCAGCGCGCGCGCGCATATTCCTCAGCCTGTGTGAACTAACAGGCCCAGCCACACCAGACGCACGCTGCTGCGTGCAAACCGCCGCGCTGAACGCGGAATCAGCCGCCTTACCGCCAGTACACGTGGCGGCTTTTCCGCGTTTTATCACAGTACCCCCCCCTGAGGAGTGGACTCCGGACACTTTCCACCAGGGTTCCCAGAATGTGGGTCCAGAATCTTTTCGATCTCACATTACGATTGGTCTTTGACCATCACAGGGAGGGAGGGAGGGGAATCCACATGCACTGCTGGCATCCACATGAACTGATCTGACACCTCTCATACTGGCTGGGAGATCGACAGCATAGGTGACAAAATTAACTTTCCTGGTCACTGGGAATGGTCCTATGAATGTAGGACCCAGTTTGGGTTAAAATCGCTTCAGGGCCCCATGCCGAGAGGATAAGTTCACCATGTCCCCTGGGGAAAACTCCCACTCTACAGACTTTCTCTTACTAGTCTGATTTTTCTGAGTCCGGGGTTTCCTTGACACTGGTAAATGTTGAAATGTACCCGGTGAGGTCTGATGAGATGTTTTACCCTCTAGAATGTCTCGCTGGCAAGGGCCCAGATTAGGCATCCAGTTCTCCACCGTCTCTGCAGGTGCCCTGACCACCTTTCGAGGTAGGCCGGTCTCAGGCTCGGAACTTTTAACTAAAGCTTCTTTTTTGACCTGCACTGCCATCTCCCCAACCTGTATCTTGGTAGCACAAATTGCCACTCTTTTTCCAAGCAATGCTGATGGCAATAGGCTGACCATCTCAGTCAGGGCCGGCCCTAGACTTTTTGCCGCCTGAGGCAAATTTTAAAAAAATTGCCACCGCCGCCCCTTCCCCCCCCCCCCCCGAGAGGGGGGGGGGCACGCTCTGGGGGGCCGCCGAACTGGAGGGGTAGCTGGCAGGACGGGGGTATTGGGCCAGCGGCGGGGAGGGGGGTCGGACCCCCCCCTCCCTCGCCTGGGTCCCCGTCCTCCGCTCCCTTCCAGCCTAAATAGACGCAGCCGAAGTGTAAGAGGCACGGGCGGGGAAGACACTCACCTCTTCCTAGCGTGCGCTCCACTGACGTCACTTCCTGCAGCGTCCTGCAGGAAGTGATGTCAGTGGAGCGCACGCTGGAGCGAGGAGGAGGTGAGTGTCCTCCCCGCCCGTGCCTCTTACACTTCGGCTGCGTCTATTTAGGCTGGAAGGGAGCGGAGTACGGGGACCCAGGCGAGGGAGGGGGGGGTCCGACCCCCCTCCCCGCCGCTGGCCCAATACCCCCGTCCTGCCAGCTACCCCTCCAGCTCGGCGGGCCGGCTCCCCGCACCCACGGACGGGCGGGTGCCGCACTGCCGCCCCTGGAAATTTGTCGCCTGAGGCAAAAGTTTCACCCCGCCTCATGAGCGGGCCAGCCCTGATCTCAGTAACTGACCTGAAGCCCAGTCAATCTGTGGGGAGTGGAGTTGCAACCAGGGCATACCAAGAACAATGGTGGAGGTTGCCATGGGCATAACCAGGAACTGTAATCTCTCTTCATGTAACTCCCCTAAACAACATGACAACAAGGGGGTTTGGAAAAGAGATTGACTACTCTGCAACGGAGAGTCATCCACTGCAGTGACCAGAATCTGCCGGTCTAGTGGGAACAAGGGTATCCCCAATTTTCTTGCGAAATCGTAGTCAATGAGGTTCGCCGCAGAACCGGAGTCCACTACGGCTTCTCCGGAACTAGTCTGACCCTCCCATGTAATAGAGCAGGGAAGGAGCAGACGATCATTGTTTAGAGGTAAAGACTGCTCGCCTATGGTGTTGACCAACCCCAGGCGGCAGCATTCTCCTGGCCCCTTAGCACCATATAGATCGCGTTTTCGTGGCCTTTTGTGACTCTTCTTCACCTGACTCAGCCCTGAATATCCGATTTGCATCGGCTCATCAGAGGGTGACGAAGATCGAGAAGAGTCGTCTGAGACAGACCTTATAGCATTCCTACCACGAATCTGTTTCTGGTAGCGCAAACGGCGATCTATCTGTACGGCCAAAGAAATTGCCTCATCTACAGATTTGGGCTTAGGATGTCCTATCATTACGTCATGAATTGCATCTGACAATCCTGCCAAAAACAGTCTAATAGAGCATATGTTCCCCATCTAGCCAAGACAGCCCACTTCCTAAACTCAGCGGCGTAAATCTCCACCGATTTACGAACCTGTCTGAGCATCTTGAGCTTCCTCTCAGCAGTAGATGAAATATCCGGGTCATCGTATATAATGGCCATGGCCTTAAAAAAATCCTGAACTGATGATAATGCCTCATGCTCAGCATGTAGGCTATATGCCCACGTTTGGGAATCACCCGACAGCAGGGTCTTTATAAATGTTACTCTTTGGGCTTCAGTTCCTGACAAGGTAGGCCTCAACTCAAAATAAGATAGTACCCGATTTCTAAAATTTCGAAAGTCAGATCTATGGCCAGAAAACCTTTCAGGTACGGACATACGAATGTCCGTGACTAGAGGAGATCACACTGAGTTTATAGCTGATTGAAGTTCCTGAATAGCCCCAAATAGCTGGCTGATCTGGGTCTGTTGGTTCAAAATTACCCCGGAAAGATTGTTTACCGCGGTGGTCAGGACTTCAACGTGACTATACAGTGCGTCCATTTGGTTTTGGTCTGCCGTTCTGTAACGATCGGTGTCAGCACACAGAGAGAATCTGATTATTGGTGATCTGCAGCATCACCAAGAATACAGATTATACCTGATTATTGATCATCTGCAGAATCACCGATAATCTAAGTATAACTAACCTCTGGACACCTTTATAATGTGAGTGTTTGGTGCAACAGAAAAGACTTTGAGTAAGACCACCCGAGGAGCAGGTGGTCTTTGGCAGTATGGGCGATACTGCCTTCTGAGAAGTGCAAAAACCTTCCAGCAGCCTGAGACCTCCAAAGGGGTGGAGTCCCAGGCTGAAATTAGGAAAGACCAGTGAGTGAGTGACACCTGAAAGGTGGATGTCACTAGCAGGTCTGGAGACTATCTCTTAAGGAGAGAGATAGCTCTCAAGGTCAGGCAAGCCAGGTCGGCAACACACGGACAGACAAGGTACAGAGACAGAAGGCTGATTCGGTATCCAAAGGCAGGCAGGGTTGGCAACAGATAATCAGATATGCGTAGGTACCGAATCAGAAAGCAGAGGGATAGTCAGAAAAGCAATAGGTCATAACAGATATCAAACAATGCCTAGTCTTGGGTGTGAGGTCCTTGGTCTCTACACCCTGGAACTAGTCTAGAGTAGAATATGATGGTACACAGTATCCCTAGTCTTGGGTGTGAGGTCCGTGGTCTCGACACCCTGGAACTAGTCTGAAGTATAACAGAATGATAACACGAAGTCCCTAATCTTGGGTGTGAGGTCCGTGGTCTCGACACCCTGGAACTAGTCTGAAGTATAACACAAGGATAACACAAAGTCCCTAATCTTGGGTGTGAGGTCCGTGGTCTCGACACCCTGGAACTAGTCTGAAGTATAACACAAGGATAACACAAAGTCCCTAATCTTGGGTGTGAGGTCCGTGGTCTCGACACCCTGGAACTAGTCTGAAGTATAACACAATGATAACAGAGGTAATCTGGCTCAGTGTGAATTCCCAGGTCCTCCTAGTTCTAACACACTGTAGGATCTGACTAAGGTCTGAGTGCTTCCACGTAAGTGTTCGCAACGGCAGACCACTTGAGACTGACCAGCAGTGGCTATATATAGCGTGGCGCTCTCCAGCGCCACCCATCAGCGATCAACCAATAGCCACTTGCTTTGAGGTCAGCTGACCAACCTGGTCAGCTGATCCCTCCTTGTTTGTCATAAAGGTTCTGCCTCTCAGCGCGCGCGTGCGTATTCCTCAGCCTGTGTGGGTGTGAGGTCCGTGGTCTCGACACCCTGGAACTAGTCTGAAGTATAACACAATGATAACAGAGGTAATCTGGCTCAGTGTGAATTCCCAGGTCCTCCTAGTTCTAACACACTGTAGGATCTGACTAAGGTCTGAGTGCTTCCACGTAAGTGTTCGCAACGGCAGACCACTTGAGACTGACCAGCAGTGGCTATATATAGCGTGGCGCTCTCCAGCGCCACCCATCAGCGATCAACCAATAGCCACTTGCTTTGAGGTCAGCTGACCAACCTGGTCAGCTGATCCCTCCTTGTTTGTCATAAAGGTTCTGCCTCTCAGCGCGCGCGTGCGTATTCCTCAGCCTGTGTGACGAACGCTGCTGCGTGCAAACCGCTGTGCTGGACGCGGAATCAGCCGCCTTGCTGCCAGTACACGCGGCAGCTTTTCCGCGTTTTATCACACCAGCGCTGCGTAATATGTTGGCGCTTTATAAATACAATAAATAAATAAATAATCTTGATCTTATATCAATTTCGCTTTGATAAATTGAGTCTTCATGAGGCTGAAACAATATATATTCTGGCTTGGAGTAGTAAGCATATATTTCTAGGCCTGACGGAGTTCATAACCACAGAACTGCCTCTACTTCTTCTGTTCTGATTTCTCACTAACAGTTCTGTGGCACTGAGCTCTGTCAGTGTCAACAGCTGGAATGAAGAAAAAGGATTTCAACTTTCACTACATGGAGTGCACTGATGACAGAGATATTTATGGGATAGTGTTGAACTAGCGAGTACTAACCCAGTGGGGTATTTTTAGTCTTGACTTTAAACAGGATTTAAAGAGAACCCGAGGTGTGTTTAACCTCCCTGGCGGTTTATTTATTTTGCCAGGGAGGCTGCGGGAGGGTTTTTTTTAAATTAAAAAAAAAATATTTCATGCAGCCAACTGAAAGTTGGCTGCATGAAAGCCCACTAGAGGGCGCTCCGGAAGCGTACTTTCGATCGCCTCCGGCAATCGAAAGTAACAAGATAGGCCGCAATGAGCGGCCTATCTTGTTTCGCTTTCCTCGTCGCCATGGCGACGAGCGGAGTGACGTCATGGACGTCAGTCGATGTCCTGACGTCAGAGCCGCCCGATCCAGCCCCTAGCGCCGGCCGGAACTGTTTGTTCCGGCTGCGCTGGGCTCGGGCGGCTGGGGGGACCCTCTTTCGCCGCTGCACGCGGCGGATCGCCGCGGAGCGGCGGCGATCGGGCAGCACACGCGGCTGGCAAAGTGCCGGCTGCGTGTGCTGCTTTTTACAGAATTGAAATCGGCCCAGCAGGGCCTGAGCGGCGACCTCCGGCGGCATACCCCGAGCTCAGCTCGGGATTACCGCCAAGGAGGTTAAAGAATGTTATCTGCATACAGAGGCTGGATCTGCCTATACAGCCCAGCCTCTGTTGCTATCCCAAACCCCACTAAGGTCCCCCTGCACTCTGCAATCCCTCATAAATCACAGCCGTGTTGTGAGACTGTGTTTACATCTTTAGTGTCAGTCTCAGCTGCTCCCCCGCCTCCTGCATAGCTACGGTCCCTGCCCCGTCCCTTCCCTCCAATCAGCAGGGAGGGAAGGGATGCAGGCGGGGACTGGAGTTCTGCAGGAGGCGGGGAGAGCATCAGACTGACACTATAGAGATAAACACAGCCAGCTCTGACAAGCTGTTGGTCAGCAGCGTGGCTGTGATTTATGAGGGATTGCAGAGTGCAGGGGAACCTTAGGGGGGGTTGGGATAGCAACAGAGGCTGGGCTGTATAGGCAGATCCAGCCTCTGTATGCAGATAATATTCTTCAAACCCACCTCGGGTTCTCTTTAAACCCTAAAAAAAGGGTCATTCATATTCATCAACAATTAAAACACATTCAATCTCCAATTGTAATATGCAAAATATCCACAAGAGGGCAACAACAGTCAATAATTATGTATAAAGCACATATTACAATCAGAGATCTTATAACGTGAAGGGATGCAGCTGAACATAAAAAAAACAAATGTTGCTTTTCTCTCCTGAAAATACCATCCATTTTCAGTTACTTGTCAGAACATTTAAGGTAACACTGATTAGTTAAAGTTATGACGTTATACCATAGATGTAACTAACTAGACAATACAATGAACATTTATATCACACTTTTCTACTGGCAGACTCAAAGCACTTGAGCTTCAGCCACTCGAGCAAGCTCTATAGGCAGTAGCAGTGTTAGGGAGTCTTGCCCAAGGTCTCCTACTGAATAGGTGCTGGCTTACTGAACAGGCAGAGCTGAGATTCATACCCTAGTTTCCTGTGTCAGAGGCAGAGCCCTTAACCTGTACAATATCCAGTCACTGCATCATGCCCCCACCGCCAAATTTTGATGGAGGTCCCCCATCACGCACACTCATTTCCACCTTACCCTGTGGACACAGCCTACATACTCATCTCCTGCTCTAATAAGAGTGGCCATTGGATTATTTGCTGCCAAGGACTACCTGGTTGCAGCCCTATTGCCAGGGGCGTAGGGCCTGTGGTCGCAACGGTCGCCTCGGCGACCGGGCCCGGCTCCTGAAGAGGCGGGGGAGGGGCCCGGGGGGCCCATGTCCGTTTGGACTCGGAGATGGGATCCCTGCGTGCGTTATTGGGAGGGGGGAGCTGCAGCCGTGGGGAGGGCAGTCCGACCTCTCCCCGGGCCCCCCCCTCCCCCTCAGATGCAGAGTGCGCAGCGCACGGAAGCGCTGTAGGCAGAACTCACCTGCCTGCGTTCCAAGCGCCGCTGGTCTCCTCCCGCTCTGCATAGATCTGCTGTTACACACTGCTTCCGGCTAAACAGGAAGCAGTGTGTAACAACATCTATACAGAGCGGGAGGAGACCAGCGGCGCAGGGACGGAGGTGAGTTCCGCCTACAACGCTTCCGTGCCTATCCGGGGGGGCAGCTACCTACTCTAACCTATCCTGGGGGGCCAGCTACCTACCTAACCTATCCTGGGGGGCCAGCTACCTACCTAACCTATCCTGGGGGGCCAGCTACCTACCTAACCTATCCTGGGGGGCCAGCTACCTACCTAACCTATCCTGGGGGGCCAGCTACCTACCTAACCTATCCTGGGGGGCCAGCTACCTACCTAACCTATCCTGGGGGGCAGCTACCTACTCTAACCTATCCGGGGGGGGCAGCTACCTACTCTAACCTATCCTGGGGGCCAGCTACCTACCTAACCTATCCTGGGGGGCCAGCTACCTACCTAACCTATCCTGGGGGGCCAGCTACCTACCTAACCTATCCTGGGGGGCAGCTACCTACTCTAACCTATCCGGGGGGGCAGCTACCTACTCTAACCTATCCTGGGGGCCAGCTACCTACCTAACCTATCCTGGGGGGCCAGCTACCTACCTAACCTATCCTGGGGGGCCAGCTACCTACCTAACCTATCCTGGGGGGCCAGCTACCTACCTAACCTATCCTGGGGGGCCAGCTACCTACCTAACCTATCCTGGGGGGCCAGCTACCTACCTAACCTATCCTGGGGGGCCAGCTACCTACCTAACCTATCCTGGGGGGCCAGCTACCTACCTAACCTATCCTGGGGGGCCAGCTACCTACCTAACCTATCCTGGGGGGCCAGCTACCTACCTAACCTATCCTGGGGGGCCAGCTACCTACCTAACCCATCCTGGGGGGCCAGCTACCTACCTAATCTATCCTGGGGGGCAGCTACCTACCTAAGCTATCCTGGGGGGGCAGCTACCTAACCTATCCTGGGGGGCAGCTACCTAACCTATCATGGGGGGGGCAGCTACCTACTTAACCTATCCTGGGGGGCCAGCTACCTACCTAACCTATCCTGGGGGGGCCAGCTACCTACCTAACCTATCCTGGGGGGCCAGCTACCTACCTAACCTATCCTGGGGGAAAGCTACCTAATCTATCCTGGGGGGCAGCTACCTAACCTATCCTGGGGGGCACCTACCTCATCTAACCTATACTGGGGGGCAGCTACCTAATCTAACCTATACTGGGGGGCACCTACCTATCTAACCTGGGGGCACTTAATTGTCTAACCTGTATTCGGGGCACCTAGCTAGCCTATACAGGTGGCAACTATACTGGCTACCTATATTGGAGGCACCTACCTAACTAACCTATACTGGGGGCACCTACCTATCTAACCTATGCTGGGGGCAACTATTCTGGCTACCTATATTAGAGGCACCCACCTAGCTAACCTGTACTGGCGGCGCCTGCCTATCTAACCTATACTGGGGGCAACTATACTGGCTACCTATGCTGGAGGCACCTACCTGGCTAACCTATACCGGGGGCAACTATACTGGCGTACCTATGCCTGGCTACCTATACTGGGGGGACCTATAGCTGGCTATAGGGATTCGGATATGTGTGTGCGTCGGGTGTTGCCGGGGGAGGGGGGCTGTTGTTGCCGTGGGGGGGGGGCCCACATCCAGATTCCGCATCGGGGCCCAGAGGTTTGTAGCTACGCCACTGCCTATTGCCAATACCTCAAAGGAACAGGTGATTTTGCTGCTTGAAAATTGTCCAAGTCCAGCCAGCAGGTGCTGGCCTCAGGTATTGCAGCAGTGCCAAAAGAGTAGTTGATCACAAGCTCACATCAGGGCTGGAGGAGATCATATTCAGTTGATGACCGCGCTGAGGTCAGGACATGTGGCAGTTAGACAAGACAAATAACACAGGGCTTTTCTCCTGGCGAACTCAAAGTGCCAAAGCTGCAACCGAAATGCAGCTCTAGGATATAAGTGCAGAGTCTAGGCTACTGGATAAGCAGAAGCACAGGTTATCACCAATAGAGCAATTTCTTTAGCACAGTGTAGCCCAAACATTGCACACTGAATACTAAAGTGGGTAAAAGTTGAGTATTATGATTACCCATTAAGTTTTTAGCAGGTGGCATTAGGGATAACCATTAAGAACTGTACTAAATCAGAACTGAAAGAGGAAGTATCAGAGATGGAACACAATGTGGAGGGCTGTGCACAGAGGCTGTATTAATATACTGTATTACAGTAAAGGTGCCCATCAATGATACAGTATCTGATAAAAGTGAGTACCAGTGGCGTAGCAATAGGGGGTGCAGAGGTTGCGACCTCATCGGGGCCCTTTGGCCAAAAGGGGCCCCTGGGCCAAAAGGGGCCCTCCCTCAACCATAGTATTAACTTGGTAATAATAACTTCTATGGATGCTCTAACTAGTGGTAATCATTACCAAACTGTTCCCCATCCCCTTTTTGCACCTCTGACACTGTGGTTGTCCTTGGCAGGTTTTGGTGCACATTATTAATTGTTATATACAGAGTGCTTGGGGGGCCCCAATGTAAAACTTGCACCGGGGCCCCTAGCTCCTTAGCTACACCACTGGTCAGTACACCTAATTTTTGAAAATAGTTTATTATATCTTTTCATGGGACACAGCTTGTATAGCAGTGTAAATTTGCTGTCCCATCACAATAACTCAGCACAGCCATCAATGTCTAAACTGCTGGTAATTAAAGTGAGTAAATCCGTGAATGTCAAAATTCTTCCAATTTAGACATTATCTGTCCTCGGGGTCATGTTGATCATTGGTTACAAGATCTCAAGTATGAATGGCGAGTCCAGAAAAAATGATGCAGGAAATTTAAGTGTACTAGGCGCCACCAGAGACCGTAATGGGAATTACGGCTATAGTGGAGCCAAATAACGATAAAAACAGATTAATTTGGCCACTAGGAATAGCTGGCAGCCGAATTACATCTTACCCAACAGTCCACGGCAGCCTGGAGGGGGAATAGTAATTAACCCCGCTGGGACTTTTGCAGGGTGAGACATTTTTCGGCTTTACCCTGCACCCAAATTTCCTGGCGCCTTAATTATATGTACATGTGAATGGGGAGCAAGTGTGTTAAATTTGGTGTTATTGCTTTCACACTCTCTCATACTGCTTACTGGAAGTCCAACATGGCACCTCATGGCAGAGAACTCTCTGAGGATCTTAAAAGTGAATTATTGCTCTAGATAAAGATGGCCTGAGTTATCAGATTTCAACATGATGATAACCCAAACACACCTCCAAGATGACTACTGCTAAGGAAACTGAGGGTGAATAAAGATACTGGCCTTCTGTGGGGCATCCTCAAACAAAGGTGGAAGACTAGAGCACAAGGTATTTAACATCCACCAGCTTTGTCATGGAGGGGTGGAAGAGGATTTCAGTGGCAATCTTTGCAGCTCCAGTAAACTCCATGCCCAAGTCAGTGCTGGAAAATGGTGGTGGGCACACAAAATATTGACACTTTTTGGCACAATTTTGACATTCTTCACTTAGAGCTGTACTCACTCCAGCAGTTTAGACATTAATGGCTATGTGCTGAGTTATTTACTGTTATACAAGCTGTACACTGACCACTTTACAGGGGTACATATTATTTCGGCGCCGCTCAGTTCGGCGCGGGGAGAGTCGAATGACGGCTTTCCCTACTGCCGCTAAACTCCGAGGCGGCGTTAAATACTATTCCCCCTCCGAGTTGTCGCAACTCGGAGGGAGATGTAATTTGGGCCTGGCAGCCACTAGAGCCCTGAATTACCACTACACGGGGCGCGCATCATAGCATTGCTGCTATGACGGCGCCCAGTTTCGGCGCTCGGCTCTCAGAGCCGCACGCCGAATTGAAGTGATTCGCACTTTACAGCGTACCAAAGTATCATAGATGTAATGAATTGTATTTTAATGCCTTCTGAATGTAAACAATGCCCATCCTGGAGCACGCACTTTGAGCCATCCTGGAGCACGCACTTTGAACCAATCACCAGCGCACTCCTAACATGTAAAGGCGACGTCAGGCATCGGGAGGCGGAGGCCCTGATGAGTCCAGCGTGAGGACTAAACGCTTAGGGCGGAGCTTAACGTCTGATGCGCTACGCAAGGAAGTGAACGGACCGGCTGGTCGTTGACAGCTGCGCGAATTGGAAGCTCACACACGCCGGGATAGAGGACCCAAGCGGGAAGCTGCAACACCCTCACCCCGGACCTTCCAGACTAAACCCTGGCACCCAATCACAGAAAGGAACACTGGCCATCCCCCCTGTATAATAAGGAGGGCTGCCATGATGAGACATATCGTCCTAGCTTGCTGAATGCACACTGAGAGACATGCTACAGTGCTGCTGACCTAGCAAGGGCTATACACAGTTATAAACCTAAAGCTGTTCAGTGATTAACCCCTTCACTATCACTACACTATTGTTAAATCGTTAATTAGCTTGATTGATGTCATAGTGTGACAGTCAGAGTGTGTGCTCCAGTGCTGCTGGTCTAGCAAGGGCTGTACACAGTGATAAACCGAAAGCTGTTCAGTGATTAACCCCTTCACTATCACTACACTATTAGCCTGATGTCATTTGTATGACAGTGCTGCAGGCAGCTGCTATGTGTCTGTGTGTGTGCTGTGCACAGACCAGCTCAGCTGCTGCCTGCTGACCAGCTATTAGCCTTAAGTATAGGTTAGGTTAGGGAATAGGATTACTCTGTTACTGTGTAGTTAGTACTGTAGTACTGCAGTCAGTGCTAGTAGTTGTTAGAGTAGTAGTACTACTGTGTTAGCTTTCTACAGAACTGCTGTGCTGTGAGCAGTGCCAGTGTGACAGTTAGTGTGCACTAGTGTCTTCTCCTCTGCTGTCTGACTGTCACTCGGCACTTGTCACGTGGCACTTGGCACATGTCACGTGGCATTTGCCACGTGTCACTTGCCAATTGTCACGTGGCACTTGTCACGTGTCAAGTGCCACCTGACACGTGGCAAGTGCCACTTGACAAGTGCCACGGGACAAGTGCCATGTGACACGTGCCACATGACCAGGGTCGGTTCAAGTAACAATGAGGCCCTAGGGCAAAACTAGCCTGGGGGCCCCCCAACAGACAGCCACTGACCAAAAAGCGTCATTAGAGGCCCTTTGTTGCAACCAAATGTCCTTCCTAGGCCCCTGAACTGGCTGCTGACCCTCCCCCAATCACCTCCCAACTTAACAGACTCTGCAGAGTCCCTGGGGAGCAACAGTTAAGATGGGGAGGGACACCTTGTGGGCCCCTACAGGCTCTGGGGCCCTGGGGCAATTGCCTATTTTTTCCTATGGTAGCTTTGGCCCTGCACATGACATGTGCCAATTGCCACGTGCCACGTCCGGCATGCTCCTGGCACACGTTACACCTGCTGCTGCTGCTGCATTGCCCTGCTCCTGCTGCCTGTGCAGCTCCCACCACCAGGCCAGGGTGCCACAGGCCACTGATACCACCTATATTTAACTCAAAACACAATTGCTGTGTAATTATTTGGAGGTTTCTTGGCTGAAAACTGTCATGTCCCAGTTGTGCAGTTGGACTTTGGACACAATGTGGGCTGCACGACCGCTGTCTGAAACCTAGGCCTAATGTTAATTGACAGCCATTTTTTTTTGGGGGGGGGGGGATTTTAAGTCCCCACATCATCAATTAGTGTTCCCCTTTACAAAATAATGATGCTACATGCCTCATATACCCTAAAAACCGTTTTTAAAGCAATTTAAAGGCCACTTCCGTTTTTTCTATCCGGATAATTGAATTTTCCCAGATATCCCGGATACTAGGGTCGGATATCCGATTCGGATTCGGATCGGAAAATGTTGAACTCGGATATTCCACCCGGATCGGATCCGGATTTTGAAAAGGGGTATCCGAGCAGCACTGGTCTTAGGAATGCTGTGGCTCAAATGGCACAATCCTGTGTTTGATTGGCGCTCAGGTCAATTGTTGAAGTGGTCTTCACACTGTGAAAATGACTGTATGAAAGAAATCAATATTGCTCAGATCAGTTTTGGGCTTAAATGTATTTCTGATGGTCGCAAATTATCATCTGATCTGTATGCTCAGTTGTCTAAAGCTCAGGTTAATGCACCTCAAGAAAAGCAACTAGAAAGACTCTTTGTGCCTTTTTATCTGAGACGCCAAGTATTGAAACAATTTCATGAAGTTAAGTCAGTGGGTCATCCCGGGAAAAAGAAAACAATTAAATTGCTGAAAAGACATACAGTGGAGGAATTAATTATTTGACCCCTCACTGATTTTGTAAGTTTGTCCAATGACAAAGAAATGAAAAGTCTCAGAAAAGTATCATTTCAATGGTAGGTTTATTTTAACAGTGGCAGATAGCACATCAAAAGGAAAATCGAAAAAATAACCTTAAATAAAAGATAGCAACTGATTTGCATTTCATTGAGTGAAATAAGTTTTTGAACCCCTACCAACCATTAAGAGTTCTGGCTCCCACAGAGTGGTTAGACACTTCTACTCAATTAGTCACCCTCATTAAGGACACCTGTCTTAACTAGTCACCTGTATAAAAGACACCTGTCCACAGAATCAATCAATCAAGCAGACTCCAAACTCTCCAACATGGGAAAGACCAAAGAGCTGTCCAAGGAAGTCAGAGACAAAATTGTAGACCTGCACAAGGCTGGAATGGGCTACAAAACCATTAGCAAGAAGCTGGGAGAGAAGGTGACAACTGTTGGTGTGATTGTTCGAAAATGGAAGGAGCACAAAATGACCATCAATCGACCTCGCTCTGGGGCTCCACGCAAGAGCTCACATCGTGGGGTGTCAATGGTTCTGAGAAAGGTGAAAAAGCATCCTAGAACTACACGGGAGGAGTTAGTGAATGACCTCAAATTAGCAGGGACCACAGTCACCAAGAAAACCATTGGAAACACATTACACCGCAATGGATTAAAATCCTGCAGGGCTCGCAAGGTCCCCCTGCTCAAGAAGGCACATGTGCAGGCCCGTCTGAAGTTTGACAATGAACACCTGAATGATTCTGTGAGTGACTGGAAGAAGGTGCTGTGGTCTGATGAGACCAAAATAGAGCTCTTTGGCATTAACTCAACCCGCTGTGTTTGGAGGAAGAAAAATGCTGCCTATGACCCCCAAAACACCGTCCCCACCGTCAAGCATGGGGGTGGAAACATTTTGCTTTGGGGGTGTTTTTCTGCTAAGGGCACAGGACAACTTAATCGCATTAACGGGAAAATGGACGGAGCCATGTATCGTGAAATCCTGAATGACAACCTCCTTCCCTCTGCCAGGAAACTGAAAATGGGTCGTGGATGGGTGTTCCAGCACGACAATGACCCAAAACATACAGCAAAGGCAACAAAGGAGTGGCTCAAGAAGAAGCACATTAAGGTCATGGAGTGGCCTAGTCAGTCTCCGGACCTTAATCCAATAGAAAACCTATGGAGGGAGCTCAAGCTCAGAGTTGCACAGAGACAGCCTCGAAACCTTAGGGATTTAGAGATGATCTGCAAAGAGGAGTGGACCAACATTCCTCCTAAAATGTGTGCAAACTTGGTCATCAATTACAAGAAACGTTTGACCTCTGTGCTTGCAAACAAGGGTTTTTCCACTAAGTATTAAGTCTTTTATTGTTAGAGGGTTCAAAAACTTATTTCACTCAATGAAATGCAAATCAGTTGCTATCTTTTATTTAAGGTTATTTTTTCGATTTTCCTTTTGATGTGCAATCTGCCACTGTTAAAATAAACCTACCATTGAAATGATACTGTTCTGAGACTTTTCATTTCTTTGTCATTGGACAAACTTACAAAATCAGTGAGGGGTCAAATAATTATTTCCTCCACTGTATCTGGTGGCCTTCCTTGAACAAAGATGTCGATGCATTTGTTAAATCTTGTTTTGCCTGTATTCACAGAAAATGTCAATGCTCTGTTCAATGGTCTGGTTCTATGAGAAGGGTTGGCTTATTTCATGCTGCCTGTTAATTGTTATCCTTCAGATACTCCTTCTCCACCTATTAAAATGGATGCTCAGGGGCAAATCCAGGATTTTAAAGGGGGGGATTCCTGATAGGTCTCTTTTGACAAGCCGCACACTACCGCACATGAGTTTGCCCACAAAATCCACATGATGCATAGCATTTCTCCACAAAATACACAAAATGCGCAGTGTTTCCCTACAAAATACACATGATGCAGTAGTGTTTCACCAAAATATATGTAATGTGGCAGTGATTAAGTAGCCAGATAACCCCCTTTATTATGGATAACGAAATTACCCCACCCCTCTTTAGTATAGGTGACCAGATGACCCCCATTTATCACACAGGTAGCCAGATGAGGCCCCCCCCCCAGATAGGATAGGTAACCACATGATCCCCATTTATAGTATATAGCCAGATGACTCCCCGTTCAGTACATTCCCCCTTGTATTTCGCCAGATCCCCCTTGTATATATAGCCAGTGTATATAGTCAGATCCCCTGTATATATAGCCAGAGATTCCCCCCTGTATATAGCCATATACCCACTGTATGTAGCCAGATGCCTCCCCCTGCATATAGCCAGTGTATATAGCCAGATCCCCCTGCATACAGCCAGTGTATATAACCAGATCCCCCTGCATTGAGCCAGTGTGTATAGCCAGATCCCCCTGCATATAGCCAGTGTATATAGCCAGATCCCCATGCATATAGCCAGTGTATATAGCCAGATCCCCCTGCATATAGCCAGTGTATATAGCCAGATCCCCCTGCATATAGCTAGTGTATATAGCCAGATCCCCCTGCATATAGCCAGTGTATATAGTCAGATCCCCCTGCATATAGCCAGTGTATATAGTCAGATCCCCCTGTATATATAGCCAGATGAACTCCCCCTCTCTCCCTCTCACATATGGTGGATCATGGAATGGCTGGCTGGCTGGATTCCAAACATCCCCCGCCCTGCCTCTCAGTGAGCCCTGGCTGCACTTGCCTTATCCAGACTCCAGCTCATCCAGCAGCAGTACTTCTCTTTCCATGGATGCATACTCTGATGTCCAATGGCCTTCAGGGGGAGGAGCGCGGCCACTGCAGCTGGATGGCGTAGTGATGTCACGTTAGAGCCAGGATGGAAGGTAGCCAACTAGCCATGGAGACTTGGGACGCCATCACCGCCGCTGAGAAAGGTAATGTATCTCGCCGTCGCCCCCCTAGTACCCCCGCTCTCATACCGCCAGTCAGAGAGACCCTCCCCAGGGGTGTAACTAGAAATTACTGGGTCCCCCTGCGAAAATGAGGATGGGGCCCTCCCCATAGGCACCAAATAATCATAATGGGGCAGCGTTTCACTAGAAAATAATCATAATGCAGCAATGTTTCACTAGAAAATAATCCTAATGCAGCAATGTTTCACCAGAAATGAATCGTAAATTGGGCAGCATTTCACCAGAAATAAATCATAAAATGGGCAGCATTTCACCAGAAATGAATTGTAAAATGGGCAGCATTTCACCACAAAATGATCGTAAAGTGGGCAGCATTTCACCACAAAATGATCGTAAAGTGGGCAGCATTTCATCATAAAATAATCATAAAGTGGGCAGCATTTCATCATAAAATAATCATAAAGTGGGCAGCATTTCACTAGAAATTACTCATAAATTGAGCAGCATTTCACCAGAAATAAATCATAAATTGAGCAGCATTTCACCAGAAATGAATCATAAATTGAGCAGCATTTCACCAGAAATGAATCATAAATTGAGCAGCATTTCACCAGAAATGAATCATAAATTGAGCAGCATTTCACCATAAAATAATCGTAAATTGGGCAGCATTTCACCAGAAATTAATTGTAAATTGGGCAGCATTTACCTATAAAATAATCGTAAAGTGGGCAGCATTTCACCATAAAATAATCGTAAAGTGGGCAGCAGTCACCAGAAAATAATCGTAATGTGGGCAGCAGTCATCAGAAAATAATCGTAATGTGGGCAGCAGTCATCAGAAAATAATCGTAATGTGGGCAGCAGCCAGCAGTCATCAGAAAATAATAATGATGTGGGCAGGAGTCACCAGAAAATGATCGTAAAGTGGGCAGCAGTCACCAGAAAATCGTAATGTGGGCAGCAGACACCAGAAAATTACAATGTGGGCAACAGACACCAGAAAATTACAATGTGGGCAGCAGTCACCAGAAAATCGCAATGTGGGCAATATTCACCAGAAAATCGCAATGTGGGCAGCAGTCACCATAAAATAATCATAATGCAGCAATGTTTCATTAGAAAATAATCCTAATTCAGCAATGTTTCACCAGAAATGAATCGTAAATTGGGCAGCATTTCACCAGAAATGAATCATAAAATGGGCAGCATTTCACCAGAAATGAATCATAAAATGGGCAGCATTTCACCACAAAATAATCGTAAAGTGGGCAGCATTTCACCATAAAATAATCATAAAGTGGGCAGCATTTCACTAGAAATTACTCATAAATTGAGCAGCATTTCACCAGAAATAAATCATAAATTGAGCAGCATTTCACCAGAAATGAATCATAAATTGAGCAGCATTTCACCATAAAATAATCGTAAATTGGGCAGCATTTCACCAGAAATTAATCGTAAATTGGGCAGCATTTCACCAGAAATTAATTGTAAATTGGGCAGCATTTACCTATAAAATAATCGTAAAGTGGGCAGCATTTCACTATAAAATAATCGTAAAGTGGGCAGCATTTCACCATAAAATAATCGTAATGTGGGCAGCAGTCATCAGAAAATAATCGTAATGTGGGCAGCAGTCATCAGAAAATAATCGTAATGTGGGCAGCAGCCAGCAGTCATCAGAAAATAATCGTAATGTGGGCAGGAGTCACCAGAAAATAATCGTAAAGTGGGCAGCAGTCACCAGAAAATCGCAATGTGGGCAGCAGGCACCAGAAAATCGCAATGTGAGTAGCAAACACCAGAAAATCGTAATGTGGGTAGCAGACACCAGAAAATTGCAATGTGGGCAGCAGACACCAGAAAATCGCAATGTGGGCAGCAGACACCAGAAAATCGCAATGTGGGCAGCAGACACCAGAAAATCGCAATGTGGGCAGCAGGCACCAGAAAATCGCAATGTGGGCAGCAGACACCAGAAAAAAAATGCACCTGTAAAAAAAACCCAAATCACTCACCTGACAGAAGTCTCCTCTCCCGCCATCTGGCACGCAGCTCCCCGACGATCCTCCTGCAGCACATCTCCCACGCTGACAGGCAGAGTGCAGGGCTATGGCAAGATGGCTCCCGAAGCCCTGTATTGGAGACACAAATAGTCTCCAGTTCAGGGCTTCGGCAGCCATCTTGCTGTAGCCCTGCTCTGCCTCCCGGGAGAGTGCAGGCTGCGGGGAAGAAGTTCTACACCTGGCTGGGGGTCCCGCTATCGGGAGGGCGTCAGCGCTCCCCCCACACACGGCTGGCGGGCCCCGGGTCGTCCCCCCCTGCAGCCGATGGGTTTGCATCCCCAGCGCACACACATGAGCAGGCGGCAGCAGAGCTATAACATCCGTGGCTGCCGCTGCTCAGATTCAGGAGGCACTTCCGGTCTCGGTGCGAGGGGGTGGTTCCAGACACCCGGAACACCCCCTTCCGTGCGCCAGTGATGGTGAACAAGTAAATGAAGTTGGATTCCGGGTTCCGGCCACACAAGTTCATGCTGACCTAGCTGTTAAAATTTTTTATTCTAAACATCCTGACAAACTTAGGTTGGAGTGTTCTGAGTCCACTCCTAGAGGGAGGGGTACTGTAAGGAATGTACCTGTTAGTACTGAAAGTGCTGCCGAGACCCGGGCTGAAGCTGCCACTTCCGTGTCTCGGCGCTTGTTCCCTGCCGCCGGCCCTGCCGGTTACTCACAGTCCACACACACTGATGGCGGAGGGCGGGTTCACAGTTTGCCCTCCTCAAGGGTAAACAATAGTCAGCTGACCCGCTTAGCTGACAGGAGCGGTGTCAGCGGATCCCTTGCTGATTATGCCTTGCTGTGTGATTGGTTGAGTGGAAGGTGGCCGGCCACTGATTGGAGAATGATTGCTATTTAAATGTGCAGAGTGCACCCGTGATAAGCATAGCTTTGGCTAGTTGCTGGGTGCGCACTCTGAATCCTGTGTTGATATTCTGGACCTTGACCTCGGCTTGTTTTGGACTACTCTGTTGTATTTAACCTCTGCTTGATTCATGGTTTACCCTTTGCCTGCTGCCTGGAGCGACTTCTGCTAAATTACTGGATTTTCCTTGATTGCTGCCCGGACCGATCTCTGCTAAGTTACTGGATTTCCCTTGATTGCTTCCTGGACTGACCCTTGCTTGTTTACTGGATACTCATTTGCTTGCTGCTTGGATTACCTGTTACCCATGGACTTGTCTATTGCTAACACACGACGTTGATAGCCTCATCCTTCTGAATTAAGGTAATAACCTGTGTGTTACTGCTGAACTGTTAATCTGTGTATGTGATACTGCTGAACTGTGTTGCTAGCCTCAGTGGTGACCTCTGGTGGTACTCTGGCTTTCTAGGCCTCAGCTGCTATGCCTTGCACCTCCAAGGCCTGGGTGTAACCAAAGTCGGGCAGGTGTTATTTCCTCACCTCCCGTTCAAGCGGGGATGGCCGCAATAGCAGCATAGGGGGCGCTATTATGGCTGGGAACGCGAAGAATCACTCGCGTTCCCATGCCTGTCGGCCGGTGACTGCCAAACCGTAATTGTTCGCCGGCGTGTCCTGGAGCATCGGAGCGGGGCTGCGAGGGCACCGATTGGCTGCAGGGTGCTGAGAGAAGCCCAAGGTGAGTAAATCTCATTTTTTTTCCCTAGACTTAAGGATCACTTTAAGACCTACCATTCAGATGCGTGAAGAAGGTGTTTGCAAAGGCGGCTTTTGGGGGGGTGGAGTAGGGCAATCACCCCAAGCCCCGTGCCTAAAGGGGGCCCCCGTGATGCAAGTACGTTAATGCCCGCTGCCCCGGCTGCTCACATAAAAGCCCCCCTCAGGCTGAGGCTCTTCCTGGTCAGGTCAAGCATACCTTGATAGTGCGCCTGCAAACTCTCTGCACATGATGCCATGATTGATCTCAGCACATGCGCAAAACCGCCGACCAGAAAGAGCCTCAGCCTGAGCTTTTTTTAGGTGAGTGGAGCCTGGAGCTGGAGTGGACTGGAGGGATATAGCATAAGCTAGACACTCACCAGGACAGTCACAAGTGTTGAATCCAGTGGTACTGGGTCGGGTGTGCTGAAACTAATGTAGCCTGTCATTTGCTGACTCCAGCATCGGGTTCAGCAGAAGAAACAAGTGTTATCTAGTTTGTTGAGAGTGCTGGACTCCGCACTCTCCTTCACCCCCCACATCCAAATCCTCACAAAGTCCTGCAACATCCACCTCCGTAACATCTGCAAGATTCGCCCTTTCCTGACCTCTGCCACCACCAAACTCCTCATCCATGCCCTCATAATCTCCCGCCTTGACTACTGCAATGCCCTTCTGTCTGGTCTCCCTATAACCCGAATTACCCCGCTACAGTCCGTCATGAATGCAGCAGCCAGAATTATCCACTCCTCCCATCACTCCACCACGGCGGCTCCCCTCTGTGAATCCCTCCACTGGCTTCCTATCCAGTCCAGAATCAGATTCAAGATACTGTGTCTGGCCTACAAATCTGTCCACAAAACCTGCCCAACCTACATTTCCAATCTTAGCCAGAGGTACACACCTAGCCGCTCACTCTACTCCTGCAATGAACTTCGCATGACTGCCTCCTGCATCACCCAATCCCATGCACGCCTCCAGGACCTCTCAAGAGCTGCTCCAACACTATGCTCCAACACTCCCTACCTTCCCCCCATTAGGGTTTCCCTCTCCTTCAACAACTTCAAGGAGACCTTAAAAACTCACCTTTTCGCTCTAACTTGCCCCGCCTCACTGGTGTTTTAAACCCGCAGCTGAACTCTGGTCCCCTACCTTTCATGTCCCTACCTCTCCCTCCAGAGGTAGGGACATGAAACCCTTTGGCAGGGTCCTCCTCCTTGTGTCTCCTACCTGTTCACGCACCTCCATTACCATACACCCATCCTATGGATCTGAGTGAACTCAACTTGCCTAATCTCCATGCTCCCATCCAGTGACTGACTAAGCATTACCTTGTACTCATACTGTGCTGCATGACCTGGTTTGCATGTATTCCTGTATTGTCTTATTGCTATATGTCACCTCTAAATATTGTCTGTAACTTTAACTAATGTCCAGCGCTGCGTAATATGTTGGCACTTTATAAACACAATAAATAAATAAATAATAACGTAAATAAATATGCTGCTTGCCTGTCAGTTGTGATGAGTCAGTGTCGTATAATAGTAATTTTTTAAAAATCCTTAACTAGCACATAAAAGTGTTGTTACCTTTCTTATAACATGGGCTTTACAAATGTGTATGTCATGAATTACTATACACAAAAGCACAGCATAACATAAATCTCACTGTAGGCCAAACCAAAATCACAAAAGCATAATACTAACTGTCATACTCCACAATCAACTGTAGATGGTGCTATAGAACTAAGTAACATGCATTCGTGTCAAGCCCCCTCCATCTAACCGCTATCAAATCATCCAGCCCACCTCTTCTCGGCTCTGACATTTCATTACTGTGTAACCAAGCTTCCTCCAACTCCACCCACATCATCCCACCCTGCTGTATCTTATATTCCCCTCCTCTGACTTCACACAGACTTATGTTGCCTGAAAAGATTTTTTTGTGTGAATAACTTGTGACAACTCCCTTGTAAGCAGTGTAAAAATGCGCTACCAGGCTCTCTGGTGAGCAGTCCTTTCTGTCCTATAGATGGGAATATATTTCCTTCGTGAGGGGATAGTTGCAAAATTGGCACACAAATAACAAAATAGAAATGTTGCACTTTTTTTTACTGTTTTTTTCAAATATTACAAACAAAAAATACTATTAGTGCTGCTGACATCTTCCTTAGGGCTTTTACAGAGTATACAGTCTTGTCACTAACTGTGCCTCAGAGGGGCTCAAAATCTAAAGCCCCATCTACACGATACGATTCTTTGTACGATTCAATTACGATTCTATTTACGATCCGATTAAATCCGACATGTCCGATCATGATTCGATTCGATTCAATTCGATTTGCCTTTGCAAAACAATGGCAAATCGAATTGAATCGCATCGAATCATGATCGGACATGTCGGATTTAGTCGGATCGTAAATAGAATCGTACTTGAATCGTACAAAGAATCGTATCGTGTAGATGGGGCTTAATGCTAGGTACACACGATGCAATTTTCTGACAGATTTACTTTCAGATCGATTATTTCCAACATGTCCTATCTGATTTTTCATAGAAGTGAATGGAAAAATCGATTGAAAATTCTATCGGGAATTAGATTGGAATCGATCGGAAATCAGATCGGACATGTTGGAAATAATTTATCTGATAGTAAATCTGTCAGAAAATTGCATCGTGTGTACCTGTGTACCTAGCATAACCCCTACCTTAGTCCTATGTCCATTGTAGTCTAGGGACAATTTAGGGGGAAGCCAATAACTTATCTGTATGCGATTAGGATGTGAGAGAAGATTGCACTGGTCACCCTGAGCTGCTTGGTTAGTCTGTTGTACTCAACCAAGCCCTATTTCATACAGCCTTATCAATCCCTGCCATGTACTGATGAGGACCAAAAGTCTGAAACAGGCTGTCTACATGTGGGTTTGATATGGCTGTGTAAAACTTAAAGCTATAGGCTTGCTATACAGCAGCGGTTCTGGATGCTTGCTTGGCTTAACAAGGGCGGAAAGGGATAATTTGCATATTTAGTAGGTGTGCATTGTGGGTAACCACAAATGTTCATTTATAACTGAATTATTGCAAATTTCCTTCTGTTTTAAGAAGGCAATTACACCAAGCTTTGCTTTTTTAGTAGGAGGGCTTTTTGGTTCCTTTCATCCTCCTATACATTCCTAGTAGTTTGGGTCACCCTGAGCTGCTTGGTTACTCTGAAATCCATGCAGACATGGGGAGAACATACAAACTCCATGCAGCTACTGCCCTAGGATTCCTTTCATACAAATGAATGCTGCTTAGAATTGTACCAATTAAATGCAGTACCTTATAATTGGTCTATGCCAAGCTGCCCTGCCAGCCTTTGCCTGGGAGAACATGTTGCCATTAGTTAGTAAAACAAGAAGTTTGCCACCTTTTGGCAGTTCATTCCAACCGAGGCCAAGAGATATAAAAGCTATGCACACTGCCAGGGCCATCCTTAGGTTTCACACTGCCCTGAGCAAAGCTATACTATGGTGCACCCCCACACCCAGCATACATATGAAATCGGCGCCAAGAGACTTGGGCGCAGGATACAGCCGGTATGGCTTATGCTGCTGCTGCACAAGTTCCCGGAGACGTTAATTACTATTTCTCCTCTAGGTCCATGTGGAGAGTGGGGAATGATATAATTCGGCTTCCAGCTATGGCTGGAGGCCGAATTATAGTGTTTTAAAAGTAACTTCAGCGCAGTCTTCTGACGGTGCCGAAGTTACTCAGTGTGCGCCACAATTCCTATTACGCTCTATGGTGGCACCGGCTGCGCCCAAAACTTCCTGCGCTAAAACAACTGCTCCGCACACCCACACCCACCAGGTCATCAAATGACATCAGCAATGAATGAGTGAAAAACAAGCACAGGGCATATGGGTGCTAGAAGGAGAGAGGGCATTTTAGAAAGTTTGGAGGGGAAGCTGGGAAGGGGGCTGGAGTAAGGATGGAGGTTATTAAGGGTCGGGCGGGAGAGAGACAGGGTTGATGATTGTATGAAAATGATTTGGGACCTTTACAGATCATATCACGAGGCAGTTTTGGAACAGTTGCTGTAGAGATATGCTGTTCGGCTCTTGGCCAAACAGCATGTATTGCTCTGTGGAGAGGGGAGATGTTTGAGCACCACCATGCTGGAGGAACTTCCTTGGGAGCTCTTACAGAGAATAGGCATCAAATGACAGCAATCCAACTGGGTGGATTGTTGTAGGAGCAGGGTTGAACCTACTTTAAAGCCAAGCTTGATTCTAGGGGGTGGCACCGGCGACATCTGAATGGCAGAGTGGCTGCAGTGAGGCACAGTTACCTAGTCCAGCACCAAGTCTACTCCACCTCTTTACTGCAGCCTATCTTGTTGCAGTGTCTGTCTGTAGGCTCCCAATGTCACATGACATGCATCAGGAGCCTACCAAGGGACACTTTTGCACAGTGATAGGCTGCAGGGAAGAAGAGGGTAAGGACCTGACAATGAACTAGCTAATTGTGCTCCACTCTGCACCCGCATTTTAGCTCTGGGCACTTGTTATCTGGGGGTGGGTGCAGAAAACAGAACCTGGCTGCGCTTGTCAAGGGAGGGCACACTTCTTACTAAGGGGAGGAGGGGGCGGATGCTGGCCCAACTTCTTACCGAGGGTGGGGTCTGGGGCAGTGGATGCTGGCCCAACTTCTTACCGAGGGTGGGGTCTGGGGCAGTGGTCTGGTGGCCTTCAGGTTCCAAAAACTATAGAACCTTCCCTGGGTAGGGTGGTCCAGTGGCTTCCCTTGAAAGGTTGGCTGCAGATCATGACTTTTTACCAGGTCCTGATTTTTAGTGACAGAAAAAGCAAATTTAAAGTGAATCCCGAGGTGGCAGGAGAAAA
Source organism: Hyperolius riggenbachi (assembly GCF_040937935.1). Lineage (NCBI taxonomy): Eukaryota > Metazoa > Chordata > Amphibia > Anura > Hyperoliidae > Hyperolius > Hyperolius riggenbachi. The sequence goes on from NC_090648.1 coordinate 350,887,957, forward strand.
AAGTTAGATACTTACTTGGGTACAGAAAAGCCTCTGGATAATCTAGAGGGTTCTAGTGTTACTAATCAGACGCAGTACATCCTCGCTCATGCGTGACCACAAACGAAAAGAGAGCCCACCTTGACCTGTGGCGGTGGGGTGGAGGAGGACATGAGGAGGCTTCCCCCTCCTTAGGTAAGTATCTTTTTTTTCTTCCACTTGGGTTTGTTTTAAAGGAATCCAGGGGAGGAAAAAAGGAGTAAGATACTTACCTCAGTGGAGGGAAGCACAGGGAAGTCTTCAGACGCAGGTTTGGCCGTGCATGAGCAGCTCAGTGCAGGCCATACTTGTAGTACAGCCACACTTGCACATGGACGGGGGCATGGCCTCTAGAACAAGCTTGTCGAATAGATTCGGAGGGTCCTAGTGCTGGATCGTTGTCCTCATGGGAAAGGCACTGGATTATCCAGAGGCGGCCTCACTCTACTGAGGTGGGTATTTAACATGAATCTTTTTTTTCCTCGCAGGTAGGGTTTAAAAATGGTATCATAAGCTATGGTTAAAAACTGATGAGAGAGTTTTATTCAGCAGAAGTTGTCAGGCTAACGGATGCCAGCTGGACTACGGAGGGGACCCGGAGGACGCAGAGGGACCTAGCGGACTATGGGGGGCTGGAGGAAGTCCCAGGTAAGTGCACATTTTAAGGCTCCGCTCAGTGTCCCTTTAATTTTTATTAATCTCCGTACACATGCTCAGTCATTGTCATTGTAAAATGAGCGATCCTCAATGGTTTGTGATGAACGAACAACATCAGTGCACGTTTGATTTCAACAATGGCACAATTAAAGTCTACTGATCAGATCGCTAATGGAAGCGCTATGCTGTGGACTCGGAAGTGCACAAATAGCCACATATAAGTTGTTTGAATGGAGCGATCATTTGTTATTGTTCAATATGAATGATTAACATAGATTATCTTCTGAACCAATCCATCTACATCATACATGTCAAACTCCGGCCCGTGGGCCAAATCTGGCCCTCAGAGCCATCATATTTGGCCCTCAGGTGGTTTCCCCACTTTGCATTATGTTTGGCCCATTCTAGACCACCAGGGAAGCTAAAATGGAGGTGAAGCCCTAGAACACCAGAAAATCCATATGGGGAGGGATGGGAAAGCACTAAACACTAGGGAACTGTACAGGGGAGGGATTGGGGGCCACCTGGGAACTTTATAAGGGAGGAAAGTGGCCAGTAGACATTGAGGTTGGCCCATGACTAGGTCCCAGTGTACAATTTCAGTCCACTTTGCATTTGAGTTTGACACCCCTGATCTACATGGAAGATAATCACAGTCTTTTACTGGCGTCCCACCATTTCTCGTTCGTTTGGGCTACAGTGGTCAAGCTTGGTTCAGAAGGTCATCTGAGCCCGCAGTGTGGCATCTCACTCGAACGCTTATCTGCTAGAGAGCAGAAAATCATTTGGCAACTTTTAGTGGCGCTTCTCATCAGTCAGCAAATGCGTCATGTTTTGACCACCGCAGGGGGACATGGAAGCCGCATCTAGGTGATCCTGGAAGCTTCATGTAGCCTTCAGGACTAAATGAGACGATGGGAAATGACAGGATCGACTGCTGTGTTTGCACGGATGACAGTAAACGATGGTACCGATCTTTATAAAGCGCTGTCCATTCATTTGAGTGGACAGCACTTGAGCGATGCAGCCATCATGTAACTCCGGTTCTCAGTGTCCTTGTGAACCAGCCCTAATGGTGCACGTACACGGTATAATAAAAATGTTTAATTTTCCCATTAATCAAAAAAACAATCAAATCAGATGAATGTTGAAAATTATCTTTTTTTTTTTCCATCAAGAAAAACGAATGATTATCCCATTTTTCAATAAAAAATTAGGTCGGACGTGTTGGAAAAATCTTTATATGCGATCTAACAGAATAATCAAACAAAATGATCTTATAGGAAAAAAATGAACAAATGGTAACATGTATGGGCACCATAAGCCAAACTGTTATTTGCTTTGTGAAGCTCACTTTTGCTTGATAAAACATAGTGGAGCGGGTGATATTTGTGGAGCAGCCTCTAGGCGGCTGAATGGATGTGAGAGGAAAGCCTGACTGCTCATAGACATCATGTATATGCATTGCTGGGAGTCACACAAGGTAGAGATGGGAAGTTCGGATCTTTTCAATGATCCGGATGATTCGAATCGGATCATTGAAGAGATCCGGATCTTTGATCCGAATCTCGGATCATTTTACTACCGGAAGCATTCGGGGGTGAAATGAACAGCAGGACAGGTCTGTGGACAGGAGAAGGGGAGGGGGGTGGACACACAGAGAAGGGGAGAAGATGGACAGAGGGCAGGGAGTGGACAGAGAAGGGAGGAGGGACGAGCAGAGAGCAGAAATGTTTGCACACAATACCCACATGCTGCAATCATGCTTTACATATATTTCACCTATATGTTCATCTGTACACTTTGAAAGAAAAGGTCGCACAGTGAAAGAAAGCATTCCCAGAAGATAAGTGCAGCTGTTTAGTGCCGAGTGCAGGAGGATTATATTGCCTTTCAATCACACTGTCTGCAAAGTTACTGAGCTGTGCTGAGCCAAAAGCTTCCAATGTGTTCACTGTGTACAACTACGGAACAGACAGCCTATAATGAGCAGCACATTTCAGCCAGTATGTGTGCTCTACACACATCTGGCAGTGGCACCCATGTCCCCTCTCTCTCATCTACCTGCTGTCCCTGCAAGGCTTCCCCCCATCCAACAGAGCGATCCATCTCAGCTCTGCTTTCAGGACCCCGCTGCCCGCTGAGAGGGGGCGTGTCGCTCCTGGCCCCGCCCCTTTTGCGATCCGAATCGTTCATTTTGATGATTCGGATGATCGACTCATAAAATAGATTCGGATCAAAGATCCGAATCGTTCATGATCCGGACAACACTAACACAAGGCACGGATGAGACAAGTGCAGCTAGGCTGCTGTAGTGGTTACAATAGGGAAGCTCTGCGTTCTATGACGTATATTATAGCTGAGCCATGTTGCTACATGAGAAGCTGACTACATTGTATCAATGACTGCAGACTTTAGCGTCTGAACAGAGCTCTGGCCTATCCCGAGGCTTGTACACAAAGCCATTACCGGCCACGTTATGTTAGGCAACATTTCCACAGGAAGTAAAGCAGCATGGCAGGACTCTGCCCCAGAAGCTGCCCACTGCCCTGGGCCAACTTCTAATGGGCATTGTGAAGGAAGTCAGGCCGCGCCCGGGCCGCCATTTTGACATTGTCTGTACTATGGTTTAAACCTGCAGCCTGACATGACAGAGCATATGTTTCTGGGGAGGAGGGGGACAAATAGTAGACGAGACTCTGTCCAGGATTTAGTGCAGAGCAGAGACGGAAGCTCTTCCTCGGAATCCTCACACTCTCCAATGGGTTCTGGTTCACCATAAGCTCGCTGGTTAGTCTGTTCCTCCAGAGTGAAATCCTACTGCATTTGGAGGAGGAGGCAGACAAAATGGAGACAGTGGGGGCAGGGCAGTGAGTGGCAGCACTGAGTTATGACGCGAGAGGTTGAGGCAGAACGAGCAGACGATGGCTGGGTGACATGACTGGGATAGGATTGTACAGTAGCTTAGCATGGCAACAGTCATGGCCTGTCTGTGTGCTCCAGCGCATGTGTACGGTGTGTCCTCTGTCCTGCCAGGAATCCCTTCAGCCTTGTTGTCACCTGTGTGTCCCCTCTCTACACACACTCCCTGTAATATGTTCCATGCCTTCTCTGCACACATTCTTTGTCGTTCCCAGCCTGCATAACTGCACAAATTCCATGTCCCCAGCCTGCATGACTGCACAAACTCCATGTCCCCAGCTTGCATAACTGCACAAACTCCATGTCCCCAGCTTGCATAACTGCACAAACGACATGTCCCCAGTCTGCATGACTGCACAAACGACATGTCCCCAGCTTGCATGACTGCACAAACTCCATGTCCCCAGTCTGCATGACTGCACAAACTTCATGTCCCCAGCATGCATAACTGCACAAACTCCATGTCCCCAACTTGCATAACTGCACAAACTCCATGTACCCAGCATGCATAACTGCACAAACTCCATGTCCCCAGCCTGCATAACTGCACAAACTCCATGTCCCCAGCAAGCATGACTGCACAAACTTCATGTCCCCAGCCTGCATGACTACACAAACTCCATGTCCCCAGCATGCATGACTGCACAAACTCCATGTCCCCAGCCTGCATGACTGCACAAACTACCTCTGTCACCCTCGTCCCATTCTACACCCGGTTGTCATCCTCAGTGTCCCAACCCTACAAATTGTATTCCCAGCCTGCCACATTTCTTGTCTGTGCACAAACGATTGTCACCCTCCTTGCCCCCTCCTCACACACAATATTGTCACCCTCCTCCCCTCCCCCCGTATGCACACACTGTTGTCACCCTCCTTGCCCCCTCTCTGAACACATTGTCACCCGTCTTGCCAGTGGCGTAGCTAAGGAGTTGTGGGCCCCGATGCAAGTTTTACAATGGGGCCCCCCAAGCACTCTATACATAGCAATTGATACGGTGCACCAAAACCTGCCAATGGCAACTACAGTGTTAGAGGTGCAAGAAGGGGATGGGGAACAGTTTGTTACTGATTAACACTATTCAAAGTATCTATAGAAGTGATTATTATGAGTACAGGAGCAATAGAGAGGTAATACTGTAGTTGAGGAAGGGCCCTTCTGGCCCAAGGGCCCCGATGCGGTCGCTACCTCTGCAACCCCTATTGCTACGCCCCTGCGTCTTGCCCCCTCATTGCACACACTGACTGACTATGGTCACTTTCCTTGTCCCCTCTCTGCACACACTATTGTCACTCTCCTTGCTCCACCCATTGTCACCCTCCTTGCCCCCCCCCCCCCCCCTTTCCCACCACCACCTTCTGCACACACTATTATTATCTTGTCCCCTCTCTACAACACTATTGTCACCCTCATTGTCCCCACTGCACCTCATCCTGGGCTCTGCTATTGTCACCCCTTGTACTTTCTCTGCACTACCTATTGTTGTCACCTTCCTTGTCTCGTATATACACATCATTATCTTCACCCAGTGTCCCCTCTCTGCGCATACAGTAGTCGCCCTCCTTCTCCTTGTCGCCTCGGCACACATTGCTGTCACCGTCCCTGCCCCATATTGCTTGTCTGCACACATCACTCCTGTCACCCTCCTTGTCCCCTATATGTGACAAGGCTGTTTCTCAGCAGACCTCCGTGCAGCATTGGGAGGAGAATAATATGAGTTATGTGATTGGCAGGAGAAGAGTCCGAGCAGCTGCAGCAGCCAGAAGAATATACGATACAATGTTTTGCATTCTAATAAATGTAACTAATATAGTAGCTGCAGACAGTGGCCGCTGGTGCCAGCAGTTTACAGTGAGCGATCCTTATTGCCGCCTGTATCTAATGTATGAGTGGCAACATGGATCTCCTTCCTGCCAATCATTGTTTGCCAGCCCTGATCTTCCTCCCCAGCTCTAGCCATGCTCTCATACTGCCTCTATGGCAGACAGCTCTCCTCTCCTGGCCACTGGCTGCCACCCTGCTGGCCTATAAGTGCCTGCTGCTGACTACTGCACTCCCACCCCCTTGTTGCATTGCACACTTACCCCTCCCCCATCAACACATTGCCCTTTCACACAACCCCCAGGACTGGAGATCCTACCCTCCCGACAGATTGCACGCCCCACCTTCCCCAAGTACCCCAGGCTGAGCAGCCTCCCCTCCCCCACGTAGGCTCCGCACGCCCCCAGTGGTGGTAGGAGGGAAGGCAGCGCTCCCCGCCGTGTGCTGTGCGGCCAGCCAGGGGGAGGTGGTAGTGCAGACCGCCGCGGGCTCCGGGCCTAGCGCTGAGTGAGTGTGTGATGAGGGGCAGGAGCACGGTAAGGCCGGGGCATCAGGTAGCGGCGGCATTAGGCTCGGGTGTGTATGTGCAGCACGGCATTGCACGGGGAGGGAGAGCCGGGATCGGCTGCTGTATTCCCCCAGTGTTTGGGCTCTGCAGGCAGGCAAGCAGGCAAGCAGGCTGGCTCTCCATGCTGCTCGCCTGACCTCCATGCACTCTCATGCGCGGTTTTTGCATTCACTGCTGGCTCTACTTTAGTGTGTGCTTGGGGGAGCCGGGCTGCCTGCGAGTGTTCCTGCCAGCAGCTATGGACAATCGGGGACAAAGCCGGTGTGCACTGCTGCTGCTCATCATTAACCTGTGTGTGGCTGCAGCGCCAGGCGATGTGTGTGCCAAGTCCTGCCATGTTTCTGGATTGCATAGCTTGACCTGTGTTCACATGGATGATTAGGGGAGGGATCTCAGATCTTTTTAATTGAATCTCCCCTATAGATCCTGTACCCCCCTCTTCCTTTTCAGCATTCAGTTCACGGCCGGGGAGGGAGGGAGCCTGTGTGAGTGTGCACACCGGCAGAGCCAGACATTTGCCTGCTTGGTGTAGGCCTCTACTTCTGGCTGCCATTTTGGCCAAAGGATATGTTTTCACTTTGTACGTGTAGCTGACAGCTTATTCTAGCTTTTGCTAGCCTGCATGCCATAAACAGTGTCTTCTGCTCTGATTGTTTATTGCATGTGTGGCAGAGATAAGACTAAAGTAACTTTGATGTTTGCCTTGATTGATTTCCTGTTTCTGAAAACTACAAATGTAACATTTTTGTTTTCCTTTCTAGGTTAGTGCCTGCACAGGATGGATGAGGCCTGTGATCTAGGCAGGCTTGGCAGCACCCCAACCTATTTTAGCTCTTTGGATTCCAGTGCCCAGCGGAAGCGGTATGTGACGGATCAAGGCATGCTAGATCCAGTGAATGGGTGCACCTTACCAATGAATCCGCCACTGCAGAGTAACTCGCAAGGTTATGGGCAGGATTCTTCACCCCATTACAATCCCCTGCAACGGCTTCAAGACATTGCCTCCATGGTGAATATGGATGGAATGAATGGATCACATGATATGGAGAGGCATGTGTCGGAACCCACTCCACGGTCTTATTTTTATAGTCCAAATGAGCGACTCGTTCATCCCAGGGGACAAGATATGGCCCGTCGCTATGCATCGGACATTCCACTAAAATCAAGTAAACCTTTAAAAAATGGAGTTCACCCCTTTGATCAGTTTTGCCACGTGGAGCCTGAATATAATGTGGAACATATAAATTATAGTCTGGAGGGACCTGGGTATGGTATGGACTTACCCGTTTACCGACAACAGCACCAGGCAGTGGAAAGTATTGGGGAGCCTGCTTGTAAAATGAACCCACCTCCAGACTTTGGAGCAGAATTAGATGATTTGGTCTCACTTGATTGGGATAACCATGGTGAAAATAAAAACCTACCAAGAAAAACCTCATTTTTAGCAATGATCCAAGACCCCGAAATCCCAAACGGGGCCCACTCCAGCACAATTTCAGAAAGTCTTCTAGATGGTGACATGTCTCGGGGTACTCCAACGCACCTGGCAAGTACGCCAAGTGATCCAAGCCTTCTCCCAATAATGCCGCCAGAAGAGGAGTCCATGTCTCTGGATGATGAGATGGAAGATTTTGATGCCAGTCGTGAAATTTCTCCCAACTCCTCGGAATTACACATTGTAAGCAAACAATGTTTGGGGAAGGGTTTTGTTATTTGGGTACTAGGCAGGGATTTGCTGGGTTGCAAAAGTATTTATACAACACAGCTAAGCTTATGTCAGTGTTGAGTTAAATGTGAGTTTTGATACTTTTTATATGCATGATTGCAATGTTTCAAATGCTACTGCATAGTAGCTAAAATGTATCAAATATATAAATTACCATTAGACAAGAATCAGAAATTTTGCAATACCTGAGCTGAAGAGACATTGAGTTCCTGTGTCTTGTCATCTTCTGCACTTTTCCATATCCTGTCAAATGGGAATTAGTTAGACTAGGTTCACATAATACAATTTTCATGTCAGATCAACAGGAAATTTCCCATCTGATAATTTCTAATATGTTTGGGAAAGGGATCGATTTTGAGATACGTACAGCGCAAAATGTATCCCTTTCTTGATCTGAGCAGGCTGGTCATGATGGAAATTTTCCCGTCGATGTGACGGGAAAATTGCATCATGTGTACCAGGCATTAGGTTCAGTTCATACTAAGTCTGCTGGGGCCTGAGCAATAGCGTATCTGAATACTATAGATATTCTGTACAAGTGGTCCGTTGCCATGGGCACTGCACCCAGAGAGGATGTGTGCCATTCTGTTACAAAGTTGGTCCACTCTCTGAAAAATAGAGCAGTTTGGGTTTATGTGTTGCAGAAAGCAATGGACAGAGCTGTACACAGTGAAAACAGAAATGTCAACAAGCCTAAGAGTATGGGTTCATTCTGCATGTCTGTGGGTCCACTGCTGTCCTCTCCGCGGGTCTCAGACGTGCTTATGGGCCTAGAGGAAGCCCCAGGTAAGTATTGATTTTGCTATGAAGTCAGCTCTGGTACACTTACCTATTAAATGAAAGTCTCACTTGCCTGGAGCTTCTACCAGCACCCTGCAGCCATCCATTGCCCGCGATGAACCGCAAGAATCCTCTGTTCCCCCAAAACCAGCTAGTTTCATTTTCGCCGACTTGAGTTGTATGTAGGTACGTACGTACGTAAGTGGTATAAGAAGGGTATGGGATCTACTCAGCAATGGATCCACCAGAGCAGGAACTATAAACCTGTCCTTAAAGGGAACCTTACAGTGGTTTGCAAAAGTATTCGTCCCTCTTGAAGTTTTCCACATTTGTCATATTACAGCCACAAACATGAATCAATTTTATTGGAATTCCACGTGAAAGACCAATACAAAGTGGTGTACACGTGAAAAATGGAACTAAAATCATACATGATTCCAAACATTTAAAAAAAAACAAAAAAAAACTGCAAAGTGGGGTGTGCGTAAATTTTCAGCTCCCTGAGTCAATACTTTGTAGAACCACATTTTGCTGAAATTACAGCTGCCAGTCTTTTAGGGAAGAGCTCCCCAACCCTGTACTCAAGGCCCACCAACAGTACATGTTTTGCAGAAAACCACAAACATTCACAGGTGAGGTAATTTAGTGTCTCAGCAGAGCTACCTGTGTGTATTTCCACAAAACATGCACCGTTGGTGGGCCATGAGGACAGGGTTGGGGAACACTGTTTTAGGGTATGTCTCTACCAGCTTTACACATCTAGAGACTGAAATCCTTGCCCATTATTCTTTGCTTTGGATTTAGATCTGGACTTTGACTGGGCCATTCTAACACATGGATATGTTTTGTTTTTAAACCATTCCATTGTTGCCCTGGCTTTATGTTTAGGGTCATTGTCCTGCTGGAAGGTGAACCTCCACCCAGTCTCAAGTTTTTTGCAGACTCCAAGAGGTTTTCTTCCAAGATTGCCCTGTATTTGGCTCCATCCATCTTCCCATCAACTCTGACCAGCTTCCCTGTCCCTGCTGAAGAGAGGCACCCCCAGAGCATGATTCTGCCACCACCATATTTGATAGAGGGGATGGTGTGTTCCGTGCAATGTGCAGGGTTAGTTTTCCGCCACACATAGCATTTTGTCCAAAAAGTTCCATTTTGGTCTCATCTGACCAGAGCACCTTCTTCCACATGCTTGCTGTGTCCCCCACATGGCTTGTGGCAAACTGACAACGGGACTTCTTATACTTTTCTGTTAACAATGGCTTTCTTCTTGCCACACTTCCATAAAGGCCAACTTTGTGCAGTGCACGACTAATAGTAGTCCTATGGACAGATTCCCCCACCTGAGCTGTAGATCTCTGCAGCTCATCCAGTGTCACCATGGGCCTCTTGACTGCATTTCTGATCAGCGCTTTCCTTGTTCGGCTTGTGGGTTTAGGTGGATGGCCTTGTCTTGGTATGTTTACAGTTGTAGTTCAAATATATATCAGACTGCGCTTAAATGGATTTGAGTACACCTATTTATTGTGAAATAAAAACAAATTTAATATTATAAAATATTATAAAATCAATAGTAATTGGTAATGTATTAACCTATTAAAATTGCTGACAATTGCCTAGTAATTAGGTCTCCCGACCCGTTATTGCCTTTCAACCTGATCTACCAGGAATCAGTGTCCCTCATTGGGATCCGCGTACTTGCTGTATAACGGTGAGTGTCCACTCTTCATAGAAGTTAAATAACCAGTGCTATAATATTATGGTCTCGGATTAATATCCTTTAAGCTAAGATGGGGATCAATTGTATCCTGTCAATGGAGGATAATCCCCCTAGGTCTTCTATAATGTTAAAAGATTGGCAGTCTCCTTCCGCTTCGTAATCCTTATGTGTATATCCTGCTCGCAAACAATCCTCGGCAGGTGATCTAAGGATGTTGTCCTTGATCCTTCTTACAGGTATGCAATCATAGATCTTATATTTCCAATAACGTTAGCAAAGCTTGCTTATAGTTAGTTAGTCATATGACAGGGGTACCCCTGGATGGTAACTCACAGTTCCAGCGACTTCTTGATTGGATAGATTGCGTGTTGCGGAGCCGCTCAATCCCACCGGCCCCGGCCGGCGGCTCACAGTGGGATTGAGCGGCTTCAACATCCTTAGATCACCTGCCGAAGATTGTTTGCGAGCAGGATATACACATAAGGATTACGAAGCGGAAGAAGACTGCCAATCTTTTAACATTATAGAAGACCTAGGGGGATTATCCTCCATTGACAGGATACAATTGATCCCTATCTTAGCTTAAAGGATATTAATCCGAGACCATAATATTATAGCACTGGTTATTTAACTTCTATGAAGAGTGGACACTCACTGTTATACAGCAAGTACGCGGATCCCAATGAGGGACACTGATTCCTGGTAGATCAGGTTGAAAGGCAATAACGAGTCGGGAGACCTAATTACTAGGCAATTGTCAACAATTTTAATAGGTTCATACATTACCAATTACTATTGATTTTATAATATTTTATAATTTGTTTTTATTTCACAATAAATAGGTGTACTCAAATCCATTTAAGCGCAGTCTGATATATATTTGAACTATAATTTTTCTTTTTGAGATTGGGATACTCAATTATTCAGACTTAGCAGCATCATTTAATTCTAGGCGCAACACTAATTCTAACTATATCAGATTTACAGTTGTGCCATACTCCTTCCATTTCTGAATGATCGCTTCAACAGTGCTCCGTGGGATGTTCAAGGCTTTGGAAATCTTTTTTTAGCCTAAGCCTGCTTTAAATTAATTTCTCAATAACTTTTTCCCTGACCTGTCTGGTGTGTTCTTTGGACTTCATTGTGGTGTTGCTCCCAATATTCTCTTGGACAACCTCAGAGGCAGTCACAGAGCAGCTGTATTTGTAATGACATTAGATTACACACAGGTGCACTCTATTTAGTCATTAGCACTCATCAGGCAATGTCTATGGGCAACTGACTGCACTCAGACCAAAGGGGACTGAATAATTACGCACACCCCACTTTGCAGTTATTTATTTGTAAAAAAAATGTTTGGAATAATGTATGACTTTCTTTCCACTCCTCACGTGTACACCACTTAGTATTGGTCTTTCACATGGAATTCCAATAGAATTGATTCATGTTTGTGGCAGTAATAGGACAAAATGTGTAAAACTTCAAGGGGGCCGAATACTTTTGTAAACCACTGTAAGTTTCCCTTTAAGGACAGGCTTATAGTTCCTGCTCTGGTGGATCCATTGCTGGGTAGATCCCATACCTTTCTCAATGTAATGGCAGTGGGTGCACTGTGCACATAAAATGCATGCAGCAGTACATTGTGTGCTGTAACTGATGCACAGCCATTACATTGTGTCGACAACACACCTGGCTGGCAACTGATGCACTGTCACTGTAAACCTAGCATAAGGCATCATATATGCTACAGAAAACTGCCTAGATGATCGTTCAGCTTTGTCTCGGGTGAGAATCTAGTGTGTGTACAGTTTCCCCACAATGTTGCTTACTGATGAATAGGCACACGAATGTTTCTTGTCCCGGTGCTGCAGGACACTGCTTACTCATTTGTGCTTTGCTTGTTGTCTCTCCTCTGCTCTCCATACCTGGCTATAGCTAACCAACATGTCTGTACAGCACTTGTTAGAGTTGACAATAGTAGAATATGTATGAGGCTTTAATTATTGATACCTGACAGTTGATGAATTTCTAAGCTGTCAGTTAACCATCAGCCTTTCAAATCTTACTAACCCCATACAAAGTTTTAGCTTGGCCTTGATCTACTGTAAGGTGCCCATTCATATAGTGATGTAGGGGCAGATCGACCAAGAGGCTGATCTGTTGGCTGCCCTTATACTGCAGGCCAATTCTCGATGGATTTCAGCATGAAATCTTTCGAGAATCGGCTTCATGATGCCACTTTTGTACCTATCCTCCCATATGTAAATGTGCCCATGCAATATTATTATGTAGTATTTACATAGCGCCGACATCTTCCGCAGCGCTGTACAGAATATATTGTCTTGTCACTTAACTGGCCCTCAAAGGGGCTCACAATCTAATCCGTACCATAGTCCTATGTCTATGTATATATCATGTAATGTACTGTATGTATCGTAGTCTAGGGCCAATTAACTTATCTGTGTGTTTTTGGGATGTGGGAGGAAATCAGAGTGCCCGGAGGAAACCCATACAGACACAGGGAGAACATACAAACTCTGTGCAGATAGTGCCCTGGCTGGGATTTGAACTGAGAACCCAGCGCTGTAAGGCGAGCAAGCTAACCACTAAGCCACCGTGTTGCATTGAAAGATCTCACCTGTCCGCTGCCACCATGAGTCAGCCTGTTCTTCCACATTTGTGGCCCGTGTGGCTGCCATGCATATCATGTGGCATGTGATAAATGTGTGCACAGAAGCCACGTGGGACCAGAATATATGCTAGAAGAGCCGGTGGGCTCATGTGTAGAGCTGGTGGCCATATGTAGGGTGCCATATTTATTTCCTTTTAAAGTGAACCTGTACTCAGAATGTCCCGTCTGCTCTAAAAGATAAGCAACACCATAATAACATGTAAACAAAAACATTTCGTTGTTACAGCTGATACAAATCCTAAAATAAATCTGACCGGTTTCTACTTCCTGATTCATAGAAGTGGACTTATTGTTAACATCCTGTGCTTTCAAATGAGCTTATCTGCCATCTCTGCTATGTGACACGGGAGAGATCAAATTACACTTGTGATTAGTCACATAGGAGGGGGAATTAGACAGGCTAAACTCTCTGAATACATACAGGGTGCATTTCTGTTTTCCTTTTGTCTTGTGCAAGAGTTCAGGTCCCCTTTAAACAATACCAGTTGCTTGGCAGTCCTGCTAATCTTACTGGTCAGTTGTCTAAATCACTCACCCGAAACAAGCATGCAGTTAATCTTGTCACATTTTTGTCAGACAACTCTGATCTGCATACTTGTGTGGGGTCTATGGCTAAAAGTATTAGCGGTAGAGGATCGGCAGGACAGGCAGGCAATATATGTCAGCTTCCATATGTCTCTCACCTCAGGTTCCTATTAAAATGTTAGTGGAAGAACTTGACCACTGACTCTCCTCTAACTATTTGTGATGTAGGCTCCTTTCACACTATTCAGATGACATTGCGATTGATGTGCATTTGTTTGCCATCAGATTTCCATTAGGTCCAATGCAAAATGATAAGCCATCTCAACAGATCCACCTAGATTTTCCATCATGTCAGATCGATTTCAAATTGATCGAAATCGGCCGCAAATCGATCAATCGCTCGATAATCGGCTGAGTGTATGGGACCCTTAAGCTGTATACACGCGTAGTCGTGGTGAGAGATGACGACCGTCACTGCCAAGAGTCCAGCATGTGTACAGTAGCCACTGGCCCCATCTCAGCATATTGCTTAGGCCAAGCAACAGCCAGGAGCTTTGGTTCCCACTCCCCCCCCCCCCCCCCCCCCGACACCCCCATCCACCTGGCTCTCGCATGTGTCATACACCTCCCACAACCTCTCCCTCGATCACACCCCCGCATAGGAACAGACCACGGTGCTAGCCTACAGGTTAGCGATGCGTCTGTACAGTCTCAGCCTGAATAGTTTGTGTGGCTATGAACAAAGGTGAAGGAACTTCTGGAATGGGTAATTTCTGGCTGGACTGGAGCTAACGGTAATGCTGAACCCCACAGAAGTTTAACGGCATCACAGGACTGCCTGGACTAGCATTGCTCTGCAGGACACAGAACCATGAATAATAGCAGGTAGGGTGGAGGCGCCCAATGGATGTTCTATTTTGGTATTTTTAAATGCAAATAAAAAATTATATAATTTTTTTTTTTTATTCAAAAAGCAATCTGACAACGCGTTTCACGGGTCATAGCCTGCTTCCTCGGGTCAATACAAAATGCCTTGATAGCATAGGGGATAGAGTATAGGCGCCTCTAACACTATCCCCTATGCTATCGAGGCATTTTGTATTGACCTGAGGAAGCAGGCCATGACCTGTGAACCGCGTTGTCAGATTGCTTTTTGAATAAAAACTTTTTTTCCATTTGAACGGGTGTCTATTTTTTTTGTTAATTTATTATATAATTTTATTTGCATTTAAAAATACCAAAATAGAACAGACATTGGGCACCTCCATTCTACCCACTACCAGTCATACCTCCTTTGGAGGTAATAGTTTTGCCGTTTTTCTGGAAAGTATATCGTACTACAGGAGAGCGACCATCCAGTATCCAGCAGGACCTGGAGTACCGAGCAGGGATGGTTAATTCCCTTCAGTCCTATACGGTGGTTGCAGGAACTGCAACCCACCTTTGTGAGTTTATATTTTATCCTCCCTATACCTAACGATATTGCACCATTGGGCTCCCGGTCTCTCCCTACTTCTCACCTAGGTATTCTTGGCCCTTACAAGAATCACCAAAAGGGGAAAAAAAAAAAACCCTAAAGAATAATAACAGAATTTTATGTAAAGCTACATGAAGATGTAAAACACCCCTGAACTGATTAAAAAACATTCACTAAGGTACCTGTCATGGTGTCACAAATGCAAATGGTTAAAGTCCATACATCTATACACTTATACAGCAGACTGTTATAGTAAACTCTGATATAGTTGACCTCTGGATATACAGTAGGAAAACTGAGTTATCAAGTCTCAGCAAGTGCATCTGTATAAATATACAATGTATGACAAATTCTGATATAGTAAACTACTTTTCCTGGTCCCTTGGCGTTTACTATTAAGGGATTCTACTGCACAATACACTATACAATAACATTTTTAACCCTCCTGGCGGTTTATTTATTCTGCCAAACAGGCAGAAATACATTTTTTTTTTTTTCTGTTTTTTTTGTCCCTCTAGTGCAGTGATGGCTAACCTTGGCACTCCAGCTGTGGTGGAACTATAAGTCCCATGAGGCATTGCAATACTCTGACAGCTCTAAGCATAACTCGGGGAGGCAGAGGCATGATGGGATTTGTAGTGTTGTCACAGCTGGAGTGCCAAGGTTAGCCATCACTGCTCTAGTGCGATAGTCGCCGGCATCTATAGCAAACAGGGGGACGCGTATATAACGCGTTCCCCTGTTTGGCTTCTCCTGTCGCCATGGCAATGATCGGAATGACGTCAGACGCCTCCGATCCAGCCCTTAGCGCTGCCTGAAACTCATTGGTCCGGGCAGTGCAGGGCTCTGGCGGGGGGGGCGCTTCCGCCGCTGCGTGTGGGCGATCGCCGCAGAGCGGCGGCGATCAAGCTGTACGTGCGGCTAGCAAAGTGCTAGCTGCGCATACAGCACTTTAAATGGTGCGAATCGCCCCACCAGGGGCTGAGATATCCTCCTGCGCGGCATAGCCCAAGCTTAGCTCTGGCTTACCGCCAGGAAGGTTAAGGCACTTTTCTCCTATAGGACTCGAAGCACATAGCTATGTCTCAGATCAATACATATTTGCAGGCTGGGCTGTGTTGCAGAGAAAATAGGTGTTCATAAATGCCAGACTAAGGCCCCGTTCACACTTGCGTTTTGGCAAATAAACGGATCGGATCCTGACCTGATCCTGATCAGAACCGTACGGTTCCGATCCGGATCCGGTCCGTTTGTATCAGGCATGCATCAGGCTGCCATCCGGATCCGTGGGCAAAAAATAGCGAAATTTGAAAAAAAAAAAAATGTTGGGGTCAGCAGAAGGTGCACCTGGTGCACGTGTAGAATCAGGTTCCTCCGCTGTAGGCCTCACCTCCACCCCCGACATTCTGCCAAACAGCTCCAGCACGTCTGTCACTGCTGCTCCACTCCAGACATGCTTGGCCCATGTGTCCCCATCCGCATACGCATAGGAAGTGGGGTAGAACGTCAGGTTTTTGTAGGCAGTGTGTTCTGTGCCTTCCGTTCCCTATTGGTTTCTGTGTTCCTGATGGTGCTATCAGGCTCAGGTCCGGCTCCGGTCCGGGTGTGTGGGCCGGAGATCCGGACCCAAAAAATAGCGCATGTTGTAAAAGAGTCCGGATCCGATCCGGCTCCGTACTGTACGGAACGGACGCGTGTGAACGTCCGCATAGACTTTACATTGCTATGCGGAACGTACGTTCCGTTTGTACAGCATGCGGTCCGGATCAGATCCGGAAAATCCGGATAGCGAACGCTAATGTGAACCGGGCCTAAACAGGTGGCTTTTCAGTTTGGAGTTAAATGCTTGGGTGTGGCAAGGAGTTCCCAAGTGTAGGGGCAGCATGAAAGAAGGCTCTGTCTCCAAAGGTTTTGAGTTGGACTCTGGGAGTGACCGAGTTTTTAGATCCTTTTTGATCTGAGATTGTGGGAGGTGTGATGCAGTTTATTCATCAGGTATCCAGAGCCCAAATTGTACAAAGATTTGAAAGTCAACAATAAATTCTCTTAAATAGAATTTTACATTTTATTGGTAGCCAGTGGAGTGAGTGAAGCATTGGTGTTATGTGGCTATGGCGGAGTTGGTTTGTTAACCTTGCAGTATTCTGTTCTAGTTGCAGGTCCTAGTTTGGAAGGCCTGTACAGTCCGGCCACGATGTGATGAAGGTATTAGGTGCTTAATTTTTGCAATATTCCTCAGGTGGAAAAAAAAAAAAATGTTTAACAGCTGACATTTGAACCCTGAAATTTAAACTCCCATCAATTAATACGCCCAGGCTGTGCATATGAGTTTTTTAGGTCTGAACTCCCTATCCTTAGTGGTGCTGATTGAGACTGGAGCTGCTTTGCTGTTGAGCGCTTATCTCTGATAACGAAAACCTCAGCCAGTTATTGTTCATCCACTCCTGAAGCTCGGCTAAGCATGCATTTATTTGTGGAGTAGGGTCTGTCATCCCAGGTTTGAGTGATAAATATAGTTGGGTGTCATCAGCATAGCAGGGGTATTTCAGACCATGGTTTTGGACAAGTTTCCCAAGTGGTAGCATGTATAGGGCAGAAGGGATGGTATCAAACCTTGGGGCAGACCGTATTTTAGTGGTACAGGGTTGGACAGAAAAGGTCTCAAGGTTACATACACACAATTAAAAATTTTAAATATTTCTTTCTTTGTCCCTTGGTCTTTCGCCACAGCAATGAGTCTGAGCAAACGCTAGATCAAGAATGCTTTATTTAGATCTCCAGAGTCAGAGTACTGCCTGGAAGCTGTAGGATATTGTAATGCTTTAAAATATATTGTTTAGTACAGTGTCTCCCCCCCCCCCCCCTCAAGGCTCACCAACACTGCATGCTGTGTATAAATCCAGAGGTAGTTAATCAGTTCTGCTGCAACACTAATTACTCAACCTGTGATTGTGTGTGGTTTCCAGAAAAAAAACATGTACTGTTGGTGGGCCTTGAGAACAGGGAAACTTTGGTTTAGTAGACCAGGCTTGGTTAGGGCCAGTTCACATGGATAGGCGCTGAGCAGTGCGTGTGAACACTTTCAAATGCTGGTGATCATTTGGTAGAAATCACATTTTTTGTGTGACGCGTTTGTGTTTTGAAGTGTTGAAGAGTTCAAATCAAGGCATGTAGAGCAGAATAGCAGGGTAAAATTGAAAATTGCGCAAAAGGTGGATCAGCGTAACACCAGGCCGCCTCCGAATGGCCTCCATCAGAGATGCGCTGAGCCCCCCCAGGAACTACAAACGCACCTTGAACCCAAACAGAAGCTCTGCATATACACCAGTGCACTCCATGGAGGATTGACTTCTTCGCAGTGGGAGGGACGAGTACTTAATAGGTTGCATGCAAGCTGTTAATGGAAACCAACATCCTCCTCTAGTGGTAGACAGGTCATGTGTATGCTCGGTGTGTATTCGACCCCACAAGTGGGGCTTGCACTCTTTTGCAGGTAGGCACTAGTCTGTTTTTAAGTAGCGCTGCTCATTTCCTTGCTATGTAAGAATAGCAGGGTAGTTATAGCAGAAATAACTTTCCCCAGATCTCTCGTTTGTTGACATTTTGCCAGCTGTTGCAAGTATTTCTCCTCATCGCTGGCAAATCACTGACGAGCAGGGCTGTGGAATTGGGGCAATTTTGGGGTCCTGGAGTCATAAAGAAAACGCACCAACTTCTAATAATTTTAAGCTGATTAAAAGGAAAAAAATTATAAAATGTTTTATATCTCAGCTAAAAGTCATAAATACGGTAACCTAATATGCAGCAATAGGCGTGCTTAGTCCACAAAAATGAAATAAACCAATCAAAAATCAAGATGTTTGTGCTGCTGCAATAAAGCAGTCACCATATTATTCAAATCAGATATACACTCACCTAAAGGATTATTAGGAACACCATACTAATACATAGAGCCAAATTAATCCATGCCATGCACTGATGAGGATCAAACAATCCGAAACAGTCTGTATGCATGTTGGGATTATTATGGCTCTGTACAATTTAACAAGCTGACACATCATTGCAATCTAGCGGTTCTGGAGGTGTGTTTAGCTTCTAAGGGTACAATGGTTAATTTGCATATATTCAGCAGTGGTGCTCTGGGAGACATCTCGAGCTCACTCCAACCTGAATTATCGCAAATTCTTTCTGTTTTAGGAAAGCAAATTTTTGTTTTTCTTAACATCTTAGTAAGGGGGCTTTTAGGACCATTGTAGTCCCTTACACACTCCAATGAGTTCTGGGTCACCATGAGCTTGCTGGTTAGTCTATACTAATACGGTGTTTGACCCCCTTTCGCCTTCAGAACTGCCTTAATTCTAAGTGGCATTGATTCAACAAGGTGCTGAAAGCATTCTTTAGAAATGTTGGCCCATATTGATAGGATAGCATCTTGCAGTTGATGGAGATTTGTGGGATGCACATCCAGGGCACGAAGCTCCCGTTCCATCACATCCCAAAGATGCTCTATTGGGTTGAGATCTGGTGACTGTGGGGGCTATTTTAGTACAGTGAACTCATTGTCATGTTCAAGAACCCAATTTGAAATGATTCGAGCTTTGTGACATGGTGCATTATCCTGCTGGAAGTAGCCATCAGAGGATGGGTACATGGTGGTCATGAAGGGATGGACATGGTCAGAAACAATGCTCAGGTAGCCCGTGGCATTTAAATGATGCCCAACTGGCACTAAGGGGACTAAAGTGTGCCAAGAAAACATCCCCCACACCATTACACCACCAGCCTACACAGTGGTAACAAGGCATGATGGATCCATGTTCTCATTCTGTGTACGCCAAATTCTGACTCAAGACTCACCAGACCAGGCAACATTTTTCCAGTCTTCAACTGTCCAATTTTGGTGAGCTTGTGCAAATTGTAGCCTCTTTTTCCTATTTGTAGTGGAGATGAGTGGTACCCGGTGGGGTCTTCTGCTGTTGTAGCCCACTTGCCTCAAGGTTGTGCATGTTGTGGCTTCACAAATGCTTTGCTGCATAGCTCGGTTGTAGCATAAATGGTTGTGCGTGAAAATCCCAGTAACTGAGCAGACTGTGAAATACTCAAACGGCCCGTCTGGCACCGACAACCATGCCATGCTCAAAATAGCTTAACTCACTTTTCTTTCCCATTCTGACATTCAGTTTGGAGTTCAGGAGATTGTCTTGATAAGGACCACACCACTAAATGCATTGAAGCAACTGCCATGTGATTGGTTGATTAGATAATTGCATTAATGAGAAATTGAACATGTGTTCCCAATAATCCTTTAGGTGAGTGCGCACATATATTGTTACTATATATTTGATATGTACACAGGAATCTTTTATATTAAAGAACACCTCTGCAGTAAGCATAAAGTAGTTGTCACTAGTAGGGATGGTCACGTAAATCACCCATGTTTATCACCCATGAACCTGGTTCAAATTGTGCGTGAAAATTGTGTAAGATTGTGTAATAGAGGAAGAATCCCCTCATTTTCCGGCAGAATACCTGAACATCACTCTTATATGTACTCCATTAGATTGCCTAGGGCCTGAGCCATGTTCTTCCTATCTGCACCCTCTACATGCACTGCTACCAAGGACTAGCTTTGGCAGCAGTGAAATTCCTTTTTATGCTACATGATTTGTTAACAAAATTGCTATGTGTAAATTAGAGGAGCCTGAGCCGGTGGTATCGCAGACTGAGGAGTTGGAGTCACAAGATTTTTGTATGGACTCCACAGCCCTGCTGATAAGGGATCTACCGCGGTTATTGCACCAACTCTGTCAAACCCTGTAACCGTTGTCTGAACAATAGCATACATTTATTCAAATGGAGAAGTAGCTGATCTCTTTTCAAACATGATGTTGGAAAGAATGAAAAGAATGATGCATTTTTGCCGTGTGAACTGGCCCTTGAGCTGGAAGAGCAATCGCACTCTTCCAAGTCCTACATGAATCATGCCACTGCAGTTGCTTCGTGACTCCAGGGAGCTGGGCTCCCACTGATGGAAGCAAGACTAGCACCAATTAACAATTTTGTTTGCAAGAAAAAACAATTCTTCGTGTACCTGAACTCTGGATGATTTTTTTTTTTTTTTTATAAATAAGATTGTGTATCTTCTCTGAAGCAAGTTTATATACATTCCTTTATTTTGGTCTCTGTGATGCCATTTTCATCAAATATCTTCCTCTCTTGCCTTGTTAATTCCATTCTTATTGGTAGCTTTAGCTGGCTTTCTGCATCACCCCTTTGCCTTTTTGAGTAAACCGTTATCTTACAGACTCTTGTAGGCAGAATTTAGCTTTTTAGAATTCAGCAATGTGCTTCCCTACACTTTTGGCGTGTTCTCACTTTGTGGTGTTCTACAATGCATGGCCAACACATTGCTAACTGATGTATAAATGGGTCCATCCACAAAAATGCACACGGTCATGTGTCAAAGGAAACCAAGGTTGCAATCTTGGACCAGGAGTGGAGAGGGGGGAGGTTAGTCATTTGGTACCCATTAACGATACAATTTTTTTCATCCGATGCGATCTTTCGACACACTTTTTTTTTATAATCTAATTGTATAGAAAACTGCACCATATGTGGCGCAAATGTATGTGAAACAATTCTTTGGTCAATTGGAAAAGGAAGAATATCGATCCAAAAGTTGGATTTTGTGATCGAATCGGAATGTACAACCTTTTTTAAATCTTCCTGTTAATGGAAACATTTGATAATTGCCTTCCAATTAGTTTTGATCATTCAAATCATGTCAAAAGATCGAATCTGAAGGAAAAATTGTACTATTACTGGGCACCTTTAGGAGTATAGGGGGGAGTGGTTGGTCTTAGGAGTGGAGAGGGGAGTGGTTAATGTGAGGAGTGGAGAAGCAGGGAGGTTAGTGTGAGGAGGGGAGATGTGGGAGGTTAGTATTAAGAGTCAAGACAGAAGTTTTGTAGAGATATTACCGACATACTAACTATCGGTAATATCCTGTGACAAATTTTTGAACGTCTATGCTAAATGTACACCCACAGCCACCTCATTTATAAGTCTGCATATCCAGACATTTTATTGATTAGACACTTGGGTCCTTAAACATGAACCAGTGATAAAGTTGCCGCACACTACAATTGTACTGGTACTATCGATTTACTGCACATTATAATAGCAACTCCCACATTACCCTGAGAACAATAGTTGCACTAATAGAGTAACTCGTGCGGCTGCCTTGGCGATAGTATCAGTACAACTGCAGTGTGTAGGCAACGTTATAGCTGCTTCATGCATCAGGCCCTTGATCGCTACAATTAGGAGAACTTTAAAGCAGCACTCTACTGCTCACAAAACGTTAGATAAAAGGAAATGCTTATTTGTAATATTTCATATGTTTAAAACCATTTCAGTTGGACACTTTTTTTTTTTTTTTGTACTAAATGGAGTGGGGATTGGTTTTCAAAGTACTTGTGTTGAATCGTTGACCCCAGTCTTAACTCCTTAATTGTCTGTCACAATATCCTTGGTCATTCAGCCTTGCTGTGCCTATGTAAGGTTGCAGAACCACATCGGGGTTGAATGGTGGAAGAGTATACAGCTGCACGCTGCAGACGACTGAGATCTGGAGACCCAATAGATGTAGTGAGGTAAGGTAGCGCTATACTGGTTACCAAACTAGCTCCATATGCATTTGGTTGGGGACAATAGCGAAGTGGCAAGAATATAAACTGAGATTTTATTTTTCTATTGGAGCACAAGAAAAACCTGCTTATATTAAAGATTACTTTATAAAGCAACTTATTTTTGAAGGATTTTGGCATCTTTTCAAGGGGAGGTTTAACTGTGCGGTTGTTACAAGCGCCATTCGGCTGCAATAATATGTTTGGCAGTGTTTGATAAGACTACAGGTCACATTTGACATGCGTTGTTACCCAGCAGCCAAACAAACTTCTCATCTTGCATCTGAGGACAGCAGCCATGCTCAGATGCATGGCTTCTTGGGGGTGCACCTGTCCACCACCTGTGTCAGTGAATGGGAGCTGCCCCCTGTCCTAATGCATGTATCCAAGGGTGCGGTTGCAGAAGCCTGCAATGTGAGTCTAATGTTGCTTTAAAGCGTAATTGTTGGGCATAAAATCAAAAATTAATTCTTTATTTTTATCTGGTAAACAATTAATAGGGATGCTAACCAGGCAATCCAAAAGTTAAAATTACTATTACTTCTTAAATGATCATTCCCCAGTTTACCTGACTCTTTGGTACACAAAAAGGAAGTTGCTGGGTTGTCCTTTTTTGCTACTCTACTTCCCCTCAGACTTAAAGAAAACCTGTACTGAAAAAAAGTTTCCCTGCGGGGTGCTCACCTCAGTAAGGGGAAGCCTCTGGACCCTATTGAGGCTTCCCCGTCCTCCTGTGTCCCACGGCGGTCTCGCTGCAGCCCACGGAACGCACAAGCGACAATTGTCGGGCTGTGCAATAGTTACCTTTTCTGGCTCCAGCGGTGGCGCTGTTGCGGCTCTTCCCACGGAGATAGGCGAAAATAGCCGATCTCCGTCTGGTCCGCTCTACTGCGCAGGTGCACGAGACTTGCACCTGCGCAGTAGAGCGGCCCGACGGAGATCTGCTATTTTCGCCTATCTCCGTGCAGAGTGCGAATACTGCACCTGCACTGGAGCCAAGGAGGTAAATATTTACATCCCCGCTGCTCCGGGAGGATTTAGGCCGCCGCCATGGGACCGAGGAGGATGGGGGAAGCCTCAATAGGATCCGGAGGCTTCCCCCACCCGAGGGGAGTACACCCCCCCCCCCCCCCCCCCCCCCCAGGGGAAGACTTTTCATTACAGATTTTCTTTAACTAATGCAGCATGGTTGGCTAAAGACTCTTACCCTCCTGGTTTCCTGTCCCACACCTCTGTTCCTCTCTGATTGGCCAATGTTTCTCATGAGGGGGTGCACTTTCTATAATGAAGGGCAGGCAAATCGGGCAGAGGAGAGTAAGGGAGGAAATTACATCAGGATTGGCTTCACAATAGCCACAGTCGACATGGGAAATGCTAAGAAGGATTTTCTCCTTTTTTCTACAGAAAAAAAAAAATCACTAAAATCAAAACATTCACCGTGCAATACATATGATGTAAGTAGAACAAGTATTTATACACTATGGCCTGGTGCACACCAGAGGAGTTTTTCTGAGCGTTTTGAGTTTTTAAATCTGCTGCTAATGTTATCCTATGTGTCTGTGCACACTGGAGCAATGAGGTTTTGTAAAAAAAAAAAAAAAAAACCCATAGCATTACATTGGGAAGATCTTTTGAAACCTCTAGCGCCCAAACGCTAGAGGTTTCAAAAGCTCTTCCCAATGTAATGCTACGGGTTTTTTTTTTTTTTTTTTTTTTACAAAACCTCATTGCTCCAGTGTGCACAGACACATAGGATAACATTAGAAGCAGATTTAAAGAGAATCTGTACTCTGATATTCTTACACTAAAAAGCATACCATTCTATTCCTTATTCCCGTGCCCCACTGTGCTGTTTCTGCCACTCTCTGCTGCAATCCTGGCTTGTAATTAACAGTTTTAGTTTTTACAAACCAACTAACCAGCTTGTGATAGGCTCACATAAACAGAGTGTGTGAGTCATACAGAGTGTGCAGGGGGCCTGCAGAGGGTGTGTATCGCTTCTATCCAATCACAAGCAGCCCTGCACATTCCACACATTCAAGCCCGACAGACACCACAGAGGAAAGGAGATAAGATTTATTACAGAGACAGTGCAATTAGGAAAGGCTGCAGTAAGCCAGAGCACATTAGAACAGGCATAGGAACTTATAGGATAGAAGAACTAAGGCTGAAAAATTTGTTACAGAGTCTCTTTAAAAACTCAAAATGCTCAGAAAAACTCCTCTGGTGTGCACAAGGCCATACACACTTTTTTTTTTTTTTTCTTTTTCTTTTCTTCTGAGGATAGTATGGCTGACAGCTCCTCTTTAAAGTGACCCTGAACACTAAACAAAAGATCAGTAGGACAGTGTCTGCACTCCCAGTGAAAGTATTTACCTTTCACCATGCTGTCTATTTTGGTATTGTATGCCCATACATACTATCAGAAGCCTGTGCACTGTGTAGAGGGATTCTGCATCTCCTGTCTCATTAACAGAAAGCTTCTCTTTCACCAGAAATGGGTACAACCCGACCCGCTCCATGTGGTGGTCTGGGCAATTGTGCCCAGGGCCCAAGAGCTGGCTGATGGGCCTCCGAGTCTCCCCACAATTGATAGTGCTCCCCCAGTACCCTTGCAGAGTATCAGTGTGCTCTTCTGACATGTGATTGCTGGGTGCTGCTGTGTACACACGGACAGACACACACTTGCAGCTCTACAGTCCCTGTGACAGCAGCAGAGGGTGAGTGTTTGAGAAAGATCGTCCAATGTACCAGTGTACAGCGCTGCTGCCCCTTGGAGTTTGCAGTATCTGAATTACATGATATAGGTTTGCATGGTGCATCTTCTATCACAGCTTTGCCAGCATAGTGTCTCATAAGATGCATGTTGTGCAAAGAGGAAATGGGCCCTATAGCGAGAGTTAAAAAGGAATGTTCTAAGGATACCTGTGTCAGATCTTCATTTTCAGATGCAACCTGCAAAGGACCTGCTACCCACTTTGCTGGTTGTCCTCATACCTGCAGCTGACCTGCAAGTTTGGTACTGGTCGATGCAGGGCAAAGCTATACAGATGTAGATTGCATACTGTTCCTGGCTGTAGCCCCATCCAAAATCTTCCTGATATTGATTAGCAAAAAAGGAAAAAAATATTGAAAGTGCCATTCCATTCATAATTTTCTTTACATTTGATATATTTTTTTATTGAATCTAATGTCTACTCTGAAGCACTTTGTGTGCACCAGGTGAAAAGCTCGATATAAATGTTATGTATCTTGTCTTGTTTAATCCATTAAGTATATTAAATGTATGGTTATCTTTACCCCCATGGCTGTTGATTCCCTGGATAGATGTTGACAAGAAAATAGATTTAAGCCCTGCATTGCTTTAGTTACTAAATATTTAATTTGCTTGTGTGATTTGGTTAGTATGGGGCTGGACAAATAAATGTGGAATTAAGGAGCAAGGTTGCTCAATCCATGAGCCAGCACCAGTAATAGCAACAGGAAACCATCTCAAAAGTTAGGAGCAAGCGCTATCATTTTAAACCAGGAGGATTAGCCATAGTATGCTAGGGAAAAAAACACATAAGTAGAAAAATACTTGATCTACTTACATAACACATGTATTGTACTGTCCACGTTTTGATTTCAGTGCATGTTATATAGTAAATGAAGAGAATTCTGTTCCTGGTGGAGGCCATGTCTTTTCCCCACAGTTTAGGCTAAATCCTGATGTCATTTCTGCCCTTTACTTTTTTTTTTTCTTTTCTCCTCTAGTCACCTCAGCCTTGCTTGTAAACACAAGTGAGCATGGGATCGTGTTTCAGATAGGCAGCCATGCAGGGAAATGGAAGAGGAGGAATATATTATAGATAAAAATAACCCCTAGCATGCATCTGTTTGGTACTGACTACTAAAGGGCCAGTGTTCCTAAAGTGTGTAATAACTCCATATCATAACGGCAGAAAAAGTTTTGAATGTAGGTTTAGCATCTTTATCACTTAATACGCTCAGACCAGTTTCTGTTGAAATTTGATTTTTATGGTGACAATCCCACTTTAACCACTTGCCGACCGCACACTCATACCGTGCGGTGGCGGCAAAGTGGTAGCTGGAGGACCAGCGACATAGATCTGCGTCGCCAGGTGCCTCCCTAATTAAGCAGGAAAGGCCGCTCGCGCGAGCGGCCGTTTCCTGTTAGATCACGGAGCGGGTCTCCGTGAATAGCCTGCGAGCCGCTGATCGCAGCTCGCAGACTAAATGTAAACGCAGGAGACGTATGTCTCCTTTCTTTACATTGAATGGCGCTGCTGCGCAGCAGCGCCGTAAGGCAGATCAGCGATCCCCGGCCAATCAGCAGCCGGGGATCGCCGCCATGTGACAGGGGACATCCTGTCACAGGCTGCACAGGACGGATAGTGTCCTGTGCAGCGCCGATCACCAGGGGGGAGAGGGAGGGGGGAATTTTGCTGTGGAGGCGGGCTTTGAGGTGCCCCCCCCCCCCCCCCCCCCCCCCGCAACATGCCTGCCGACCGGAGCGATCAAACCCCCCTGCACATCATCCCCATAGGGGGGAAAAAAGGGGGGGCGATCTGATCGCTCTGCATGCCACCTGCTCTGTGCTGGGGGCTGCAGAGCCCACCCAGCACAGATCACAAAAAAAGCGCTGGTCCTTAAGGGGGGGTAAAGGCTGGGTCCTCAAGTGGTTAAGGAGCTCAGGCTGCCTGGTGCTTTGGATTTGTCCAGCTCTGAGTTTGATGGTTAGTTTATTTATATTGCTTGCTCAGATGCACATGCTCTGCGTTAATTATAGGATAACGCTGCTTAATGACAATGGCAGAGTGATACCCAGATGCTACCAACAAGAGCTGCAAGAAACTGCTGATCTGTGTGTTATGGGGAGGTGAGAAGTGAAGATGGAGAACTCTAACATTCTTTGCCTTAGGGAATACATTGGTGAATCAGTTAGGGAAACAATTCAGCCTTGGCTTATTACATCCCTTTTTGCATTTCTCTTCTACTCAGCTGTGGAATATGGCAATGACAGCCTGTTACCATCTTCTGATAATTGTGTATTTTTACTTTCAGTTTAATAGAATTATCCTTGAGTTAGATGCACACACTGTTGCCTGAAACAGTTCCTAATCAATCCATTTGGCAGTCAAGCCATTTGGCAGCCTAACGTATGTAGTAATGTAGTCAAATAACACTAGCGCCCACTTCTTAACCAAATAAATACAGAATATGCAAAGAAGCAGCCAGAATCCACACGTCCTTAATGTATAAAATCAAATACAGTCAACATTCCAGCGCTGTTGAGTCACAAACACCCAGGTGTTTTCCGACACTTTCAAAGGGGTGTCCTACACCAATAAACCAGCCAATACCAACCTACCTAGGATGTTAGAAAGCAATGGACATCGAGGACTATGATTTTTACAATTCCTCAACCATACGATCATCCACCAGGCTAAGTATCAAGCAATCACAAATCCTCATGTCACAGCGTATGCTCTCAGTATCCACTCAACCAACAATATTTTCTGTATGCAGACAGGTAAAAACAAAAGCATACGTGGAGCAGACTATTTATTTAGATTCCTTAACTTTGGCAAATCTATAGAAAATGTCAAAATCGGGGAAAAAAACACTAGCATACAGGATCCCACAGCACAGGCTACCTGGGATTGTAGAGGGCGCTCTGTTAGAACAGATCAGATGCCGCTGATCTCCAGTCCCAACTGGTTTCGCCCTCTTGGTATGCTTTCATTTTACTATACAGAGAATATTGTTGGCTGAGAGTGGATCCTGGGGGCATCCGCTGTGATGTGAGGATTTGTGATTGACTGCAAGTGGATGGCTTGTTACCTAGCCTGGTTGATGAGCGCAGGATCGAGGATATGTGGAGATCATAGTCATTGATGTCCATTGCTTTCTAACAACTTTATAACTTGGGTTGGGATGCCACTCAGAAATTTTAAGAAGGCCTGTGTGTTTGTGATTCAACAACACTAGAATATTTACTGTGTAGTCTTGCATTTGTACTGTATACTGTGTCTGCTGAAGTTGGTGGACTTCTCTCCATTTTATTGTAGATTCTTTTGAGTTTCAGTGGAATGCCTCCTGTTTGTTTTCCTTTCTTCCCTCTTCATAGCACATAATTGACTGTTTGTTTTGGGTGGCATTTAACCCAAAACTGGTAAAAGAATTTCCACCGGGACCAAAGCCAGTGCCCCAAAAAATAATAATCCCCCCCCAAAGCCTATTGATTTCAATAGGCTGCATCTAATTTGATTGGTTGAGGGAGGGGGAATTTGTGCCTGTATAATTGTTTTAGGAAATCGCATCACATTGCGTTTTTCAAGCGATTTGCGTGAGTTTCTATGCGTTTGCGGTTCGCATATGCGTTTTGTATGTGTTTTTTATACTGCAAATCACTACAAAAACAAGAAGTGGAAGTACATCACAAAACAAAGCATGAAAAACGCAAACCATTGCATACTGTTACTGCTGCGTTGCGTCGCATACAGTAGGTACTGTGAAGCATACAGACAAGGAAAAGTAGTGATTGCGATTACCAAAATCGCAAATGCAGGACATGCAGAGTCTGTTTGGTTTGAATGGAATGCAGTGCTTTTTTTTGGGGTGGGGGGGGGGGAGCTTGATTTAAATGGCTTTTTGAGTTGCTTATTTTAATTGCCAGTGTACGATTTCCTCTGCTTTTTTAATCTGTGTGTATGTAACGTTTGTATTTTCTGTAATGTACCATATAAATGCTGGATGTTTTCTGCCTAGCACAGCCTTTTGTGTGAACACTAGACAGTGATTGGTGCAGCTGCTAATAGCAGTCTGACTCTACTGCTGGTCAGGATTTACTCTATAGCTTTCCCCTGCTATGTACTGTATATGCTCTGTAAAGCGTCCTTGTTTAACCTGTTATGCACTTCCCTCTAGACTCTGAGTGTAGGCGGAGCTTTGCAGCAAGCTAATTTAAAAAAAAAAATTTTTTTGTCTTTCTCTTTTTCCCTTAGCGACAACCAAGAAGGAAAAAGACTGATCCTGTAATATACGAAGAAGGAGACATTGTGTGGGCAAAGTTCAGCCGTCGTCCTTGGTGGCCATGTAAGATCTGTGCTGTACCCCCTCTGGAAGAAAAAGGTAACTCAGAGAAGCTTGTCTTGTGCAATTCAGGGATGGACAAATACACTGAGGGTCATATCGGGGCATTCTGGGACAGAGGAGAGCTAAAAATAGACACCAGTAGATGAGAGAATAAAAGTGAAAAAGATTTCAAAATTTAATTTTATCAGAGTAAACAAACCTATTAGGGCCTATTCCCACTAGTTCTGCATCCGTTTTTCTGGATCAAGATTTCTGGATGCAGCTATGGTAATTGATGGATGGTGCAGAAATCTGCAAATTGCATTTAGTGGAAACAGGCCCATAGGCATTCATTGGAGTCAGTTTTTCTGCATCCAAAATCTGCGTGTAGTGGAAACGGGCCCTTAGGTGGATTGGCTATCTTGTCTAATAGAATGTGTGCAGCCTTAAAGTGGAATATAACCCTGCATTTTATCTTTGCACTAAAACATTATTTACAGCATATTATATGCAACCAGCATTTTTTTTTTTTTTTTTTTTTTACTAGACCAGCATTCGAAGGGTTACACACAGAGCTTGAAAGTTCAGTGCAGTGAAATGCTGCCGCATCCGAACTTCAGATAATGTTATATTGTGTTTACTTAACCACCCTGGCGTTCTATTAAGATCGCCAGGGCGGCTGCGGGAGGGTTTTTTTTTTAATAAAAAAAAAAAATTTCATGCAGCCAACTGAAAGTTGGCTGCATGAAAGCCCACTAGAGGGCGCTCCGGATGCGTTCTTCTGATCGCCTCCGGCGACCAGAAGTAACAAGGAAGGCTGCAATGAGCAGCCTTCCTTGTTTCGCTTACCTCGTCGCGGAGTGACGTCAGCCGACGTCCTGACGTCAGCCGCCTCCGATCCAGCCCTTAGCGCTGGCCGGAACTGTTTGTTCCGGCTACGCTGGGCTCAGGCGGCTGGGGGACCCTCTTTCGCCGCTGCACGCGGCGGATCGCCACGCTGCGGCGGTGATCAGGTAGCACACGCGGCTGGCAAAGTGCCGGCTGCGTGTGCTGCTTTTTATTCCATGCAAATCGGCCCAGCAGGGCCTGAGCGGCAGCCTCCGGCGGTAATGGACGAGCTGAGCTCGTCCATACCGCCCGGCTGGTTAAAGGACTTACGAGGCCAAATTAGTGAAAAAAGTTAATTACCTGCATAATCTTTTACGGCACGGAGGGCGCCGTCCGCGCCCTCCGTGCCGATCCGCCGGGTCCCCCCCCCCCCGCTCATTAGCCTCCCGGGCCGGCTCCTGACCCCACGGCCCGGGTCGGGCTCCCCTGCCTCTCCCAAAATGGCCGCTTGCTGTGGCTGCGCAGTCCGCATAGCCACGAGTGCGGCTGCGCAGCTCTAGGGCCAAGCCCCCCCCCCCCCCCCCCGATCCACGCTACGTAGCGTGGATCGGGGAGGTTGGCCCTAGACCTGCGCAGCCGCACTCGCAGCTATGCGGACTGCGCAGCCGCGGCCAGATAGATCCCTATCAAATCTAATCCGAGCCACTATACCCTTTGCCAGCAGCAATACATTACCTGTCCGCCTGCGCGGTTCCCTGCTGTTTCTCATTTGTTTCAGTGTCCTCCTCCATCTTCTTTTCCTTTCCTGTCCTGTGACAAGGAAGTTCAAACAGTAGAGCACCCTCTACTGTTTGAAGTTCGCCTTCTCACAGGACAGGAAGTGAAGACTGAGAAGACGCCGGAAGAAGTGAGAGACTGCTTAGATTTGTGCTGGCGGACAGGTGATGTATTGCGGTGTCGGTCGCTCTAGCTAAATTGTCCGCCTGGGCAGATCGACTGAATTGATCGGTTTTGGGTGGAAATCGGTCGATCGGTCAACATTTGCGCAACAGTTTTACAGCACAGTGATCGAATCTGCTGTATTTCGACAATAAATTGTTTGTGTATGGGTACCTTTTAACCACTTCCCGACCGCCTAACGCACAGCGGCGGCCGGGAAGTGGAGCCCTGAAGGACCGGCTCACCCACAGAGGCGGCGGTCCTTCTAAGGGCATGGGCGGAGCGATCGCGTCATCCGTGACGCGATCCTCCGCCGGCGCCTGTCACCGCTCGCCCGCCGTAACATCCCGCCGGCTATACGGAAGC
This sequence comes from Hyperolius riggenbachi, assembly GCF_040937935.1. NCBI lineage: Eukaryota > Metazoa > Chordata > Amphibia > Anura > Hyperoliidae > Hyperolius > Hyperolius riggenbachi. The sequence continues at coordinate 350,919,759 of NC_090648.1, forward strand.
GCCGGCGGGATGTTAACCCCGCGATCGCCGCATACAAAGTGAATAATACACTTTGTAATGTTTACAAAGTGTATTATACAGGCTGCCTCCTGCCCTGGTGGTCCCAGTGTCCGAGGGACCACCAGGGCAGGCTGCAGCCACCCTAGTCTGCACCCAAGCACACTGATTTCTCCCCCCCCCTGCCCCAGATCGCCCACAGCACCCATCAGACCCCCCCCCTGCCCACCCCCCAGACCCCTGTTTGCACCCAATCACCCCCCTAATCACCCATCAATCACTCCCTGTCACTATCTGTCAACGCTATTTTTTTTTATCCTGCTCCCTGCCCCCTCCTGATCACCCCCCACCCCTCAGATTCTCCCCAGACCACCCCCCCCCCCCCTGTTTACTGTATGCATCTATCCCCCTGATCACCTGTCAATCACCCGTCAATCACCCGTCAATCACCCCCTGTCACTGCCACCCATCAATCAGCCCCTAACCTGCCCCTTGCGGGCAATCTGATCACCCCCCCACACCAATAGATCGCCCACAGATCCGACATCAGATCACCTCCCAAATCCATTGTTTACATCTATTCTCTCCTCTAAACACCCACTAATTACCCATCAATCACCCATCAATCACCCCCTATCACCACCTGTCACTGTTACCCATCAGATCAGACCCTAATCTGCCCCTTGCGGGCACCCAATCACCCGCCCACACGCTCAGATTGCCCTCTGACCCCCCTTATCAATTCACCAGTGCATTAATTACATCTGTTCTTCCCTGTAATAACCCACTGATCACCTGTCAATCACCTGCCAATCACCTATCACCCATCAATCTCCCCCTGTCACTGCCACCCATCAATCACCCGCTGTCACTGCCACCCATCAATCAGCCCCTAACCTGCCCCTTGCGGGCAAACTGATCACCCACCCACACCAATAAATCGCCCGCAGATCCGACATCAGATCACCACCCAAGCGCAGTGTTTCCATCTATTCTCTACCCTAAACACCCACTAATTACCCATCAATCACCCCCTGTCACTGCTACCTATCAGATTAGACCCCTATCTGCCCCTAGGGCACTCAATCACCCGCCCACACCCTCAGAATGCCCTCAGACCCCAGCCCTGATCACCTCACCAGTGCATTGCTTGCATCTATTCCCCCCTCTAATCACACCTTGAGACACCCATCAATCACCTCCTGTCACCCCCTAGCACACCTACCCATCAGATCAGGCCCCAATTTGCCCCGTGTGGGCTCCTGATCACTCGGCCAAACCCTCAGATCCCCCTCAGACCCCCTTCCGATCACCTCCCCAGTGCATTGATTGCATCTATTTTCCCCTCTAACCACCCCCTGAGACACCCATCAATCACCTCCTGTCACCCCCCTAGCACTCCTATCCATCAGATCAGGCCCAATACAACCTGTCATCTAAAAGGCCACCCTGCTTATGACCGGTTCCACAAAATTCGCCCCCTCATAGACCACCTGTCATCAAAATTTGCAGATGCTTATACCCCTGAACAGTCATTTTGAGACATTTGGTTTCCAGACTACTCACGGTTTTGGGCCTTTAAAATGCCAGGGCGGTATAGGAACCCCACAAGTGACCCCATTTTAGAAAAAGACACCCCAAGGTATTCTGTTAGGTGTATGACGAGTTCATAGAAGATTTTATTTTTTGTCAAAAGTTAGCGGAAATTAATTTTTATTGGTTTTTTTTTTCACAAAGTGTCATTTTTCACTAACTTGTGACAAAAAATAAAATCTTCTATGAACTCGCCATACACCTAACGGAATACCTTGGGGTGTCTTCTTTCTAAAATGGGGTCACTTGTGGGGTTCCTATACTGCCCTGGCATTTTAGGGGCCATAAACCGCGAGGAGTAGTCTAGAAAACAAATGCTTCAAAATGATCTGTGAATAGGACGTTGGGCCCCTTAGCGCACCTAGGCTGCAAAAAAGTGTCACACATGTGGTACCGCCGTACTCAGGAAAAGTAGTATAATGTGTTTTGGGGTGTATTTTTACACATACCCATGCTGGGTGGGAGAAATTTCTATGTAAATGGACAATTGTGTGTAAAAAAATCAAACAATTGTCATTTACAGAGATATTTCTCCCACTTAGCATGGGTATGTGTAAAAATACACCCCAAAACGCATTATACTACTTCTCCTGAGTACGGCGGTACCACATGTGTGGCACTTTTTTACACCCTAAGTACGCTAAGGGGCCCAAAGTCCAATGAGTACCTTTAGGATTTCACAGGTCATTTTGCGACATTTGGTTTCAAGACTACTCCTCACGGTTTAGGGCCCCTAAAATGCCAGGGCAGTATAGGAACCCCACAAATGACCCCATTCTAGAAAGAAGACACCCAAAGGTATTCCGTACGGAGTATGGTGAGTTCATAGAAGATTTTATTTTTTGTCACAAGTTAGCGGAAAATGACACTTTGTGAAAAAAAACTATTAAAATCAATTTCCGCTAACTTGTGACAAAAAAATAAAAACTTCTATGAACTCACCATACTCCTAACGGAATACCTTGGGGTGTCTTCTTTCTAAAATGGGGTCATTAGTGGGGTTCCTATACTGCCCTGGCATTTTAGGGGCCCTAAACCGCGAGGAGTAGTCTTGAAACAAAAATGACCTGTGAAATCCTAAAGGTACTCATTGGACTTTGGGCCCCTTAGTGCAGTTAGGGTGCAAAAAAAGTGCCACACATGTGGTATCGCCGTACTCAGGAGAAGTAGTATAATGTGTTTTGGGGTGTATTTTTACACATACCCATGCTGGGTGGGAGAAATACCTCTGTAAATGACAATCTTTTGATTTTTTTACACACAATTGTCCATTTACAGAGGTATTTCTCCCACCCAGCATGGGTATGTGTAAAAATACACCCCAAAACACATTGTACTACTTCTCCCGAGTATGGCGATACCACGTGTGGCACTTTTTTGCACCCTAACTGCGCTAAAGGGCCCAAAGTCCAATGAGTACCTTTAGGATTTTACAGGTCATTTTGAGAAATTTCGTTTCAAGACTACTCCTCACGGTTTAGGGCCCCTTAAATGCCAGGGCAGTATAGGAACCCCACAAATGACCCCATTTTAGAAAGAAGACACCTCAAGGTATTCCGTTAGTAGTATGGCGAGTTCATAGAAGATTTTATTTTTTGTCACAAGTTAGCGGAAATTGCTTTTAATTGTGTTTTTTCACAAAGTGTCATTTTCTGCTAACTTTTGACAAAAAATAAAATCTTCTATGAACTCACCATACTCCTAACGGAATACCTTGGGGTGTCTTCTTTCTAAAATGGGGTCATTTGTGGGGTTCCTATACTGCCCTGGCATTTTAGGGGCCCTAAACCGTGAGGAGTAGTCTTGAAACGAAATGTCTCAAAATGACCTGTGAAATCCTAAAGGTACTCATTGGACTTTGGGCCCTTTAGCGCAGTTAGGGTGCAAAAAAGTGCCACACATGTGGTATCGCCGTACTCAGGAGAAGTAGTATAATGTGTTTTGTGGTGTATTTTTACACATACCCATGCTGAGTGGGAGAAAGATCTCTGTAAATGGACAATTGTGTGTAAAAAAAAATTAACAAATTGTCATTTACAGAGATATTTCTCCCACCCAGCATGGGTATGTGTAAAAATACACCCCAAAACACATTATACTACTTCTCCTGAGTACGGCAATACCACATGTGTGGCACTTTTTTGCAGCCTAACTGCACTAAGGGGTCCAAAGTCCAATGAGCACCTTTAGGCTTTACAGGGGTGCTTACAATTTAGCACCCCCCAAAATGTCAGGACAGTAAACACACCCCACAAATGACCCCATTTTGGAAAGTAGACCCTTCAAGGTATTCAGAGAGGGGCATGGTGAGTCCGTGGCAGATTTCATTTTTTTTTGTCGCAAGTTAGAAGAAATGGAAACTTTTTTTTTTTTTTTTCTCACAAAGTGTCATTTTCCGCTTACTTGTGACAAAAAATAATATCTTCTATGAACTCACTATGCCTCTCAGTGAATACTTTGGGATGTCTTCTTTCCAAAATGGGGTCATTTGGGGGGTATTTATACTATCCTGGAATTCTAGCCCCTCATGAAACATGACAGGGGGTCAGAAAAGTCAGAGATGCTTGAAAATGGGAAAATTCACTTTTTGCACCATAGTTTGTAAACGCTATAACTTTTACCCAAACCAATAAATATACACTGAATGGTTTTTTTTTTTATCAAAAACATGTTTGTCCACATTTTTCGCGCTGCATGTATACAGAAATTTTACTTTATTTGAAAAATGTCAGCACAGAAAGTTAAAAAAATCATTTTTTTGCCAAAATTCATGTCTTTTTTGATGAATATAATAAAAAGTAAAAATCGCAGGAGCAATTAAATAGCACCAAAAGAAAGCTTTATTAGTGACAAGAAAAGGAGCCAAAATTCATTTAGGTGGTAGGTTGTATGAGCGAGCAATAAACCGTGAAAGCTGCAGTGGTCTGAATGGAAAAAAAGTGGCCGGTCCTTAAGGGGTAGAAAGCCCTAGGTCCTCAAGTGGTTAAGGTGGCCACACACCATACAATTTTAAATGTCTTTTCAATTCAGGAATTGCAATCAATTTTTCTGACTGATTGTAACATTTAAAATCTGACCAATGTACCGCACACATATATGTTCAATTTTTCCCCAATTATGAAAGAAATGATTGAAAAATCTGAAAAAAAAATTGCTTGGGTCTGTACATCAAGTAATTGACAATCTACCACACACCATACAATTTAAAAAAAAAAATTGATCAGAAAAATCCAACAAATACGTTCTTCTTTTATTGAATAAAAACTGGAAATTCGATCAGATTTTTTTTTTTTTTTTTTAATTTTTTTTTTTTTTTGGGACAATCGATCATTTTATCAAATAGCTGTAAAAATTGATAATTTTATTGTAAGGTGTGTGTGTGGTCACCTTTAGCATAACCCACCAGTAGGTGGCAATTGCACATTCTGAGCAGTATCTACCTTCCATCTTGCATTCTATGTGGTCAGTGCGGTGCACACAAACAGTCACTCCATCATGCTGCCTCAGCCTAGTGAGCTGCATATTTCCTGTGGATGTGAGGAAAATGTCTTTGGGTACAAAGTAATAGTAGATGTGAGAAGTCTGTAGGCTTTTGGGAAAAGCTATACACAATAAATTGTCATGTGAGCTGACCAATCATTGAGGCAGGGGTCACACTTGTCAGCTTTCGTGCACGTTTTATGCACAGAAATACTGATTTCAACTGAGAGCTCATGTTAATCAATGGGCTAGGTCACACTTGAATGCAGATTTTGCACGCAGAAAAAAAAAATCTTGCACAATTCGTCAGTTTTCTCTATAAATTACATTAGCTGCTGTAAGGCAGGGGTCACACTTGTCTTTCAGTTTTCTGAAAAGTGTACAAAACAAGTGTGACCCCTGCCTCATTGTTTGTAGGTAATTTTAATCATTCTCTTTGTATTACGGTAAATGTTTTCTCTGGTATAGGACGATTCAGTGTTATCCAGCAAGCTTGTTGGCTCATTGTACACAGGTGAAATTGTTGCAGATGCTTTTTGAGCTGTCTTTAGGGTAGATGCAGAGAGGCTCCCAAAACTATTCTCATGCCCTTGCCAGTATGTGTATTTTGCAAGTAACTTAACAGAGGCTCCGTGCCCACTTGCAGCAGCACTGCCTTTGCTCCTCAACTGAAAGTGATGTGGCCCAATGCATGGTGGAATTTGTAGGCACATTATAAAGATGAATGAACACAGGAAGGGTGTAAGTGAGGTCATAGCACAGCTTCACTTGCCCTTTACATAGTTGGAAATTGAGAGAAGGGCACTAAAGTAAAGAAAAACTGCTCAATGGAGGCTACAATAGAAGTAAAGCTGCATTTTCAAAGGAGAAAGCTAGGGGGACGTTTTAAGTTTTACTTACAATGGTTGAAATGTTTCCTGTTAAAGAGCAGGAAAATAAGTAAAGTGATGTAAAAAAAAAAAAAAAAATTAATGAGAAAGGGCCTTTTACAACATCTCTCTTTTTCTGTTTTCCTCAGGTGCATCCACTGCAAAGTCACCGCGACGTTATTATGTGGAAACTTTGGGGGAGCTAACGGAGAAGGTTTGGGTGACCGCAAAAGCAGTTGTTCCATTCAAAGGGGTTTATCAGTTTGAAGAGTTGCCCGACTCAAGACTGGCTCAAAAAGAAGGCGGTAGTAAACCTCGGGTGAGTAATGCGTGTGAGGAAGGAAATTATAAACCATTAGAAATTACTTTTTTTTTTTTTTTTTCCTTAATGCCCGTTCTTATCACGTCTTTCTCTAAACTGTGCTATGCCTAATGGCAACATAATTACTACCCACATGAAAAGACTAGCCGAGAGCTATTATAAAAGGTCAACCAAGAAGGTGTTTGACCATATACTCTTAAGCTACGTACACAAGCATGACTAAAGTTGACCCATAATGACCACCTCAGCCGATAGTCAGGTGTGTGTACAGTGGCCCCCCGAACACTGCCGCAAGCGAACAACTTGCGTGGTGTCACGTACGTGCCGCTCTGCCATCCCTCCTCATAGCAACACGTATCTGTGCAGCCTGGCCCAGTGATGTGACCAGGGGATTGGGTCCCGCTCTCCGGGCGACATCAGCCATAGGTGTGTACACACATTAAGTGACCAGTACTGATTGATTACAAGGTCAGTTTATGTTGCTCAAGTATACTCCAAGGTGACTTTACTATTAAAAGGTTTTTCCCAGTTTGCCTCAACCAACATTCTAATTTTTGTTTTTTGTTTTCCTTAAGATTCCATCAAAACTCCTACCACTATGGCAGTCAAGTATCACTCATGCTCAGGATTGCCTTGCCAAGACGGAGTATGGCGATATAGTGCAGATGGGAAGCCACATGGACCAGAAGCCAGAATATGGTGGAAAAGAATTCACTGGGATAATAAACAACGTTTTGAATGGCTTTGTAAAGTCTCCTCTGCGTAGCACTGTTCCTTCCCCTTGCATCACAACAGACAAGAGAAAACAAGGTATAAACCGAAAGCCTTTAAATAAGAACTCTTCCCAGACTAAACCTTTCACTGAAGATGTGGTCTCATCTAAGCAGGCTTACTCTCCTGAATATTGGTCTAATGAAATATGTGATGAAAAAATTAGAATGCCACCATCTCGTAAAGAAAATTCTGATTCCATTCAAGTTTTTAGAAATGCCAATAACCCTAGTAAAGAAATAAGTGCCAGTCCTGAGCTAGTGGAACAAGACCAGAATCGAATGGACACACAATCGTCAAACAATCATGATGAATCTGCTACAATGCCAACAGGCTCTTTAACAGGAGATAAACGTAAAGGTGAGCCAGACACCTTTAACCATCATCCAAAGCCAAGTGTCGGCTCTGGAGAGGATTTGTCCTCAGGAACTGCTAAAAACAAGAAACGTGTCAGGGACTATTCTGTATCCACACCTACAGGTTCTAATAAAAAACCTTCCAGATCCAAAGACTCTTCAGTCTGCAGCAAGGATATGTCACCGACTAGATTATCTGTGTCAAGTTCTCCTGGGGACACTCGAATATCGCCATTGGCAAATAGTAATAGTGAAGGAAGCCAAGCATTGAATAATGTGACTAGGCCTCTAAATGATCAAAACAAATTGTGCACCATGGGTGAAAACATACGTGAACATTGCATTATGGGCTCCCAGACTTCTTCACCAGCTCCCAGTAAGCCTGGTTGCACAGAACTCTCAGGATCTGACTTAAGTAAAAGGTCTTGTGATTTACAGAAGGAAGAGCCCATCGAGCTTAGCAAGGAGAATAGTGTTGATCATGAGGCATCAAAGTCTCCTTCTCCCTTGCATTTCCCTTCTCCTCCTATCCAAAGTAGAATACCCATGGAACCGGACTATAAATTTAGCAGCTTGTTGATGATGCTGAAAGATCTTCATGATACCAAAACAAAAGAGAGGCAGGTGATGACTGGAAAAAACACATCTTCCTTGCCTAGCAATATGAATACTAGTCAGTCAGATGTAGTTCACAAACCTTCATTGGATAGTGGTGTGACTCCAGAGCATGCAAGCACAGATTCTCCAGTAAAGCCTAGCTCTCCTTTTCAGGCTGGTGCCCAAAATCTCAGCAGCTCCCCGGGTGGCTCGAGTGACTCTGTAATAAGTTTTAGTACAAAAGTACCTCCCACAAATAGAAGATTTACCAAGCCTTGCATTTTACAAAAGAGACGAAGTAGGGCAGCAGAGGACCTAAAACCAAGTATATTTTGTTCTCCACCGAAGGAGAGTATGTCTGCAGCTGGCATGGAGAAAGCTCAGACTTCAGATGGGCCAAAGCCAGCATCTTCCCCCAATAATAAATTATCTTCTCAAAGTAACACACTAAGAATACATAATAGCAATGCTTTATCTTGTGATCCTTTTGCACAGACGAACATTAAAAGAAGTACGGTTTCTGCACAACCTAACCAAACCGTCATACATAAAACAGTTATTAAAATCAAAGAGGAACCAGAAGAACCTCCAGAATTGAGCAGAGAGAGCGTGGTGGAGGAGTCTGATGATGCTAACTGTGTTGCACCAAAAAAACGCTGGCAAAGGTTTGGCTATTCTGTGGAAGAAAGCCACAAGGACACCTCTTCAAAAGGCTGCGCCCCGCTGGCCACTGAGAATTGCGCCCGACTGGCCACTGACCAAGACGGCACCTTGCTCGTCCCTGATCAGGATTGCACCTCCCTGGCCACAGGTCGCAGTGATGCAAACAAAACAGCAGCTGACATCACTGAGCCCGTTATTGCAGCACAACCAGCCCCACCAAAACGAGGTAATTTATTATTATTATTTATTATTATTGTTCATATTCTCTTCCTTTACTTAAACAGCATAAACATAACATTTTTGTTGTACAATAAAAAATAATAGGGTGTACAAATCACAAACTTGAATGGATAACAGCTGCAAATTATAACCTAGGAGGAAAAGGATGCAATCCTAAAATTATTGATTGAATTTATATGGATCAATGGATTACAGTCTGGGGTTAATGGAGTTCTCCAGGGTGTGCTGAATAAAAGCAATCACCTTTAGGTATATTGGTTTTTGCCAATAATCTTTGAACACCATCTTCTTTTCTCTTGCTTTCATGGTTTGAGATTGTTCTGAAAATGGCATTCTTGCCTTAGAAAACACGTTGTATGAGGGAGTGATGTGAAACTCTTTTAGAAGCGTTGCTCTAGTAACAAGTAGTTAATTCTAGGCAGAACACAGGCATTCCCTTATCCTCTAAGATCACCATGTTGTGCTTGAAGTTGTAGTAATCTGTTTCTCCTTACTTCTTCAAATAGGTGAGCTTTCCAGCTTGCTAGATAATGTTAAATGTGTGCAAATTATAACATTGGATGGACAAAAAGGTGAAAAGTGTAAAATGCACGTTCTTAATATTGACCCCCCAGTGACCAGTCCATTGAAATTTTAAGGAATTGTCTTTTGAATAACAAAAGTGAGATTTTATAGCGATGGCTCCTAAAAGAGCTATTTCATTCTGTTAAAGATGGCCTAATCCTAATGGCACAAGAGTAAGTTGCAAAAGAGTGTGAGTGATCTAGAGAAGTTCAGGTGCCATGCATGGGATGGGGTTATAATGCAGGTATACCTTACCTTATCTTAATCAATGTATGAGCAGAACGGACATTTAAGGGTGTATTTTTATGTGAACTTGGAAATGTAACAAGGGGAGGAGTTTTAAGGTCACCTAAAGTTATTTGTATAGCGCCGACTCTGTACAGAGTATATTGTCTTGTCATTTATAGTTTGGATTTGACACTAGGGGGAATAGGGATGTGAATGAAGTGCAGAGAGGAATAGCAGAAGTCAGTAACATTCATGGTTCGTTTATAAAGGCAATTGGGATGGATAAGAGACCATATGCACTTTTTGTCACCTGATCATTTGTTTGCTTATGTGTAGCTCTGGTGGCTTCTGCTCCTACACATTCCCAAGCCATAGTTTACCTCTGGCCAAGCTGATGTTCTAGAACATGTCCAATTTCTTGGTATGTTTTTCTGCAAGTTGTTATAATTTTGAGCTAATAAATGGTACTAGTAAAATATTCTTATGTGTAAATTTCTACTGCCCTAAGGAGGGAAATTTACTGAGGCTGGCGCTAATTAACCAGCGGCTGCTACAGGCTTTGGTAGGCTAAACGTCTCTCTCCTTGGTCAGTGGAGAGAGGCATGTTTCCTTATTATGAATATGGTTATAACACAACCCAGAATTCTTTGTAGAGTTCTGCTTTACATTTCTTCTCAAGGTTTAGCAATGAGGCGTGTCCACTTTTCAACTCCTAAGAAGTAACATTGGAGTTTCATGGGCAAGTGGAATGATATCTGTTCAGTACAGGTTTTATAAATGAGTGCAATTGTCTTGTGTAAAAATATTATTACTATTGTTTAATTCTATTAGTGTTTTACAAGCCATTTTGTAGTTTTTGTTTTTATAGGGCTTATTTAATGTTCTTGTAAAATATTCAGTCTCAAATGATAGCTGCGCACATAGATTATTTGCAATCTGTGTTCCACACTCCAAGTGGCAGACGGAACTTCTCCTTGACAGGACAGACACTCAGCTCCACTTCAGTGAGGCACCACCACCACACCCCAAGCAGTGGCCACTCACCGTTATATCAGACCCTTTGTTAGATGGGTCCACAGCGCTTGTGGGGTCGTCTGGCCACCCCCTGCCGTTTAGAATGAAGATCTCCTTCTCACCACTCACTGTCACAGCTGCTGATTCTTTCACCTCAAAAAGACATATGCCAGAGCTCCCATAGCGTAAAATTGTATATAAAATTTATTATTAAAAGAATATTACACTTACAAACATTTCCAAGGTTTTCCGCATAGAGTTTTAGTGGGCTCCACCCCAAACGTTGGCCGCCGGGTCGGCTGTGGAGCGCTGTTTCTTTCACCTTCCCCTCTGCCTGCCACGTTACTCCCCTCGGATAATGGTAGGTCGCGTGTACTTGACCGGTTTCGTCGCTCTACGCGACTCCTCAGAAGCATGCGCGGCCTGCTCGTATCTGTTTTAAATACCCTTTGCTCAGTTAAAATCTCCCTCCTCCCCTCCCTCCCTAACCCGGAAATCATATCCTTTTAACCAATATCCTGTTCTCACTCTTCTTCCCATGTGATGTCATCAGTTATTAGTTGCCACGGCCCCCATGCTAAAGGAAGATGTGCACATGTTTTCTGCGCTCCTCACCGCCCCCCTCTACCCATATTGGTGGCCATGGCAACCTCACTGTTTGTCCTGCGCTTATTCCTATGTATTTCAGCGCTCCAAAGCCCTCCCGGGTGCCATCTGAAATTCTACATCTCTAGGAGGATACATTACATACAATTGCGTGTTACATATTAGTAGGATAGGCTACACATGATTGAATAGTGGCCATATTACCCACTACTCCGTTCCTGTCACATCACAACATTATTCCATGCCAGTTATTATGACAAGGAGGGCTCAGACAAAGAGATTCTGCAGATCAATATTTTTTACATCTCATTAATAATTTCTCCTTCCCTGTTCCCACCACCATTGCAGGCTGGGCTGCCTCCAAGATTTTCCATCCTGCAATTATAGTGCAATGCCCCCTATTGGGGGATGCAAGTCCTTATAGTGCTCCTTTCTCCATCCTTAATTTTTAAATCCATAATACTCCAATTCCCCCCATTCAATATCAATAATAAACCTAACAACTGGTGTGATAAAAATTCTATAAAAATCCTTTCAGTACAACTATAGTGAAATATATGTATAATTGTGCCCAATAATCCATGTACCCAAAAAAATTAAGGATTCCAATCCCGGAGGCATCCCTCACCCACCTAATCATTAGCAAGAAAGCAGACCAGATCAATAGCAGCATTATGTCCCTTCGGTTTTAAGGTGTCCAAGAGGTAAATCCACTTTGTTTCCCTCTGTGAAACCTCCTTCACCATATCCCCCCCCCCCCCCCCCCCCCCCCTCCACGGTCTGGTGACCTTTTCAACCCCACAGAAAGTCAAGAGTGAAGGGTTGCTGTTATGAACTTTTTTGAAATGGGCCGACAAGCTATGACTCATCAGCCCCTTGGCAATATTCCTGAGGTGTTCCCCTATCCTTTCTTTTAAGGGCCTAGTTGTTCTTCCCACATATTGTGTCCCACACGGACACCATGCTACATAAATTACAAACCTGTCATTACATGTAATGAAGTCCCTTATTTTTATACTTTTCCCTATAGATTTGCCCCTGACATGTGTGACCCTTCCAGCCCTGGCCTCTCTACATCCCTTACAATCTCTGCATGGATGAAATCCTGGGCGCTGCCATCCTTGGAGCCTAGGGGGCTGTCTTTGGGGTTCCACTCAACTTGGGGCTAGAATGTTCTTTAAATTTGGGGCCTTTCTGTATATGAATCTGGGTCTAGTTGGTAATATTTTACTCAATTCTACGTCAGATAGTAGGATCTCCCAGTGTTTATTAACTATACCTTCAATTTTTTTTATATTGACTGTTGTACTCAGTGACGAACGCCAAACTGTGCGTATTTCCCTGACTATCTTCATTGTTCACCCGATGCACTAATTCCCGTCTATCTGTGTGCTTAACCCTTTCTATTTCCCCTTCCAAAAAGTGCTCTTCATACCCCTTCTCCATGAATCTGTTTTTCAATACATCTGATTGTGTCTTATAATCTTCCATACTGCTACAATTTCTTCTCAATCGTGTAAACTGTCCCCTAGGAACATTCTTTATCCAATTTGGGTGGTGGCCACTCTTCGTGGAAATATATCCATTGCGATCCGTGGCCTTAAAATACGTTTTTGTTCTAATTTTATTCCCTATAACCATAAGTTGAAGATCCAAATAATTAATCCTTTCAGTGTTGTGCTCATGTGTCAATCTAATATTTAACGTGTTTTCATTAAGTTTTACCATATATGTGTCCAACTCTTCTGCCGTTCCCCTCCATAAAATTAACAAGTCGTCAATATACCTTTTCCAGGTAGTCACCCCACCTGGTGACCCTGTCAATACCTCCTCTTCCCATTTACCCATGTACAGGTTCGCCAGGCTAGGTGCGAACCCCGCCCCCATTGCACATCCCCTATGTTGTCTATAATACTTGCCCCCGTGCCAAAAATAGTTTTTTTCTAACGCAAATCTTAATACCTCCAGCAAAAAATCCACCTGTTCTTCTGGTATCACCCCCTCCCTCTCCATGTAGTACCTAACTGCTTCTATACCTTTTTCTTGTGGTATACTAGTATAAAGTGAGGAGACATCTGCCGTCACCAGCAGAGTCCCCTCACTAATTTCCATTCCGTCCACCTCCTGGATAGTATGTTTTGTGTCTCTCAGTATACACGGTAACTTTGCGACTAATGGCTGCAGAAAGTTGTCCAGGTATTGGCCCAGCCTATGGGTCAAGGAGCCCAATCCACTTAGGATGGGTCTCCCCGGGGGGTTCACCAGGTCCTTGTGCACCTTTGGGACCTGGTAGATCACTGGGATTTTGGGGGAATTAGGGATGAGAAACCTGTATTCAGCGTCCAGCAGGCAACCCATATCTAGCCCTTTCGTCAGCAATTGTCTCAGTTCCAACATGTATCGCTGGGTGGGGTCCCCTCTAAGTACTTTGTACGTGTCCTCATCCTGTACCAGTCTATTCAATTCAGTCCTATATTGTACTTTATTTAGGACCACGACTCCCCCCCCCCCCCCCCCCTTATCCGCTGGTCGTACTACCAATCCTTTTGTGTCCAACAGACTTTTGGCCACATTCTTTACCCCCGGATAGTTCTTCTCTGGAATCTCTCTAATTTCATTACTGACCAATTTCTTAAAAGCTCCAATAGCCTGGAATCCTGTCTCTTGTGGATTAAATGTGGAATTGTTCTTGAGGTTAGTATGTGTGTACCTTGTAGGTTGGTTAAAATTTGCTGGATGGTTAATTCTACCATTAAATCCTTCCCTTTTGGAAAAGTATTTTTTCAAATTTAGTTTGCGTGTGAATTTCTCTAGGTCTATATACGTGGCAAATTTATTCAAGCCTTTCTTAGGGGCAAATGTCAATCCTTCATTCAGTACTCGTATCTCCCCATTTGTTAGTGGAACTCCACTCAGATTAAATATCCCTTTACCCTCTATTTTTTCCTTATTTTTTTGGCGCTCCCTTCTTCCACCCCTTGTCCCCCTTCTGCACCTCTTTTTCCTGGTAAGTAGCCTGTTTCTTCCACCCAGTCTGTTTGGTGGTACATCCTGTCCTCCCCCAAAAAATTCTCATATTGGCCCTGTTGGGCAAGGGAGTCATATCTGTTGCTCAAAGGTATATGGTAGGTGGGTTCCTGGCCCTGGTTGTTATAATGATGGGACGCTGGGTGCGGTATATATTGCCCTCCCATTGGTCGTCCCCCTCTCCCCCCACCCCCCGGTGCTCCCCTATAGGGTCTCCAACTCGGTCTCGCCTGTGTGGGTAACGACCCCGCAGGTTGTGTTGGTCTATATGTCTCTCTGGGGTACCAAAAAGTGCTCTTCATACCCCTTCTCCATGAATCTGTTTTTCAATACATCTGATTGTGTCTTATAATCTTCCATACTGCTACAATTTCTTCTCAATCGTGTAAACTGTCCCCTAGGAACATTCTTTATCCAATTTGGGTGGTGGCCACTCTTCGTGGAAATATATCCATTGCGATCCGTGGCCTTAAAATACGTTTTTGTTCTAATTTTATTCCCTATAACCATAAGTTGAAGATCCAAATAATTAATCCTTTCAGTGTTGTGCTCATGTGTCAATCTTCCTTTAGCATGGGGGCCGTGGCAACTAATAACTGATGACATCACATGGGAAGAAGAGTGAGAACACGTCCTATTGGACGAACTCTAAACCACCGTGAGACGCATGAGGAAGCCGCCCAGTGGCCGGGAAGGTTACTTCCGGCACACGGACGGAGGATATTGGTTAAAAGGATATGATTTCCGGGTTAGGGAGGGAGGGGAGGAGGGAGATTTTAACTGAGCAAAGGGTATTTAAAACAGATACGAGCAGGCCGCGCATGCTTCTGAGGAGTCGCGTAGAGCGACGAAACCGGTCAAGTACACGCGACCTACCATTATCCGAGGGGAGTAACGTGGCAGGCAGAGGGGAAGGTGAAAGAAACAGCGCTCCACAGCCGACCCGGCGGCCAACGTTTGGGGTGGAGCCCACTAAAACTCTATGCGGAAAACCTTGGAAATGTTTGTAAGTGTAATATTCTTTTAATAATAAATTTTATATACAATTTTACGCTATGGGAGCTCTGGCATATGTCTTTTTGAGGTGAAAGAATCAGCAGCTGTGACAGTGAGTGGTGAGAAGGAGATCTTCATTCTAAACGGCAGGGGGTGGCCAGACGACCCCACAAGCGCTGTGGACCCATCTAACAAAGGGTCTGATATAACGGTGAGTGGCCACTGCTTGGGGTGTGGTGGTGGTGCCTCACTGAAGTGGAGCTGAGTGTCTGTCCTGTCAAGGAGAAGTTCCGTCTGCCACTTGGAGTGTGGAACACAGATTGCAAATAATCTATGTGCGCAGCTATCATTTGAGACTGTATTGTGTTGTTTTTTACAGCAGCGCACCACCGTGATTACTAACACCCATTAGTAATATCAGCGCAGTATTTGGTGTTTCATATTGTAAAATATTCAGTTTGCTCCATATATTGTAAATATTTACAGACTGTAAAAAAATTTCAGTGCATATTGAACACAGCCTTCCCACAGGTTTTCCAACAGAAACTGGCAAATAGGCAGCTTTCTTCCATGGGCTGGATCTGTTCAGGTGTTGACAATAAATAAGAAGCAATCCTGTTCATGGCTGGATATTAACCTTCCTGGCGGTAAGCCCGAGCTGAGCTCGGGCTATGCCGCGCAGGAAGATATCTCAGCCCCTGGTGGAGCGATTTGCTCCATTTAAAATGCTGTACGCGCAGCTAGCACTTTGCTAGCCGCGCGTACAGCTTGATCGCCGCCGCTCTGCGGCGATCGCCCGTACGCAGCGGCGCAAGAGGGCCCCCCCGCCAGAGCCCTGCGCTGCCCGGACCAATGAGTTCCGGGCAGCGCTATGGGCTGGATCGGAGGTGTCTGACGTCAGGACGTCGGCTGACGTCCATGACGTCATTCCGATCGTCGCCATGGCGACATTAGAAGCCAAACAGGGGAGCGCGTTATATACGCGTTCCCCTGTTTGCTATTGATGCCGGCGACGATCGCACTAGAGGGACACATGCGCCCTCTAGTGGTGTTTCATGTAGCTACCACTCTGGTAGCTTTACATGAAACACAAAAAAAAAAATAAAAAAAAAAAGGATTTTTGCCATTTTGGCAAAAAAAATTAACCGCCAGGAGGGTTAAGGGCTCTGCCTCTGACACAAGCAAGCTGGGTTCGAATTCCTGTTTAGTAAGCCTGCACATGTTCAGTAAGGAGTCCTTGGGCTAGACTCGCTAACACTGCTACTGCCTATAGAGCGTGTCCTAGTGGCTGCAGCTCTGACGCTTTGAGTCCGCCAGGAGAAAAGCACAATATAAATGTTCTGTGTCTTGTCTTAAATGAAGCACTTTACTTAGTGCCTGATGCACTGAACTCTGGTTAAGTTGCAATGAGCAGGGAGCGTGGAGCAATTTTAACCACTTCACCTCAAAGGGGTTTTTACGGACAAACTATTTTCACCTTTCAGTGCTCATCCCTTTCATTTGCCAATAGCTTAATCACTGCTAATCACAATTAAATGATCTATATCTTGTTTTTTTCACCACCAATTAGGCTTTTGGAGGTTGATATTTGTTTTCAGTCATTACTTTATTTTCTATGCATTTTAAAGGGAAGAACTAGGGAAAAAATGAAAAAACACTATTTTTCAAATGTTATCCCCTATAGTTAATTATGTAAGGGCCCGTTCAGACTACAAAGTGCGGACTGCTACGCATGCGGACCGCAACGCGTACGAACGCACGCCATCCGCGTTCGTATGCGTTGCGTGGCTGATCCCATCACTGAAAAGTGAATGGGACAGCCGCGCGTTTTTGTAAAATCTGCGTGCAGCATGCGTTCCCGGACCGCACAGGTCCGGAACGCATGCTGTGTGAACATCAGACATTGCACTTTATGCAATGTCTGATGTCCTGCGTGTCGGGCCCCCCGCACGCGTTTCCAAAACGCATATGGAAACGCGTGCAGTGTGAACGGGCCCTAAACACTGCTACTGTACATAAAACCCACACATTTTATCTGCCTATTTGTTCTGGTTATCACAAGATTTGAATTATGTCCCTAGTACAAAGTACGGTGACATTATATTATTTGGGAATAAAGGTGTCTTTTCTATGTTGTGTTTCTTGTTTTACTGATCTCACATGCACGCTCGCAGGAACGCACGTGCAGGAACGCGCACAGCGGCAGCAACGCTGCTTGACTTATAAAAACATCCTGGAGCCATTAAGAGGCTCCAGCAGCATGTTTTAATATGCCTGCTTGTCCGGTATTGTCACCATAAAAATCAAATTTCAACAGAAACTGGTCTGAGTGTATTAAGTGATAAAGATGCTAAACCTACATTCAAAACTTGCAAAACCTTTTCTGCTGTTATGGTTTGGAGTTATCACATACTTTATGAGCACTGGCCCTAGTGCCAAAGAGTTGAATGCTGGGAGTTATTTTTATCTATAATATATTCCTCCTCTTCCATTTATTTCCCTGCCTAGCTGCTTATCTGAAACACCTCTGCTCACTTGTGTTTACAAGCAAGGCTGAGGTGACTCCGTGATTGGAGGATAAGACAGTGTAGTTCCTAGTATACACCTCAGTGGGAGTGTCTGAAAGCTCTGGGAGGAGGGCAGCTAATGCATACACAATGAGCAAGAGAAGGGAGGGGTGAAAACAAGAGTCAGGGAGGATATAACTTCAGCATTAGCTTGGCAAGATGGCCACTGCCTAGAAAAGGATTTTCTGCTTTTCCTTTATAAAATTCACAGAAATCAGTACGTGGCTAGCACAATACATCTGTTATGCAAGTAGAAGTAGTATTTATCTACTTATATATGTGTTTTTTATTTGTAGGTTAGCATGGGTGTCGCTTTAAGTGGTTACTGTTACTAGTGCAGGGGGAGCACTGGCCGTTAACCTATTAGCACTACGTGCATTACTGGATTAACTCCTGCTGCTATGGCAACACGCATTAACAAATCAACGCACGCATTACCAAAGTAACGCACGTGGCGCCAGCGGGTTAATGGCCAGTGGGCTAGTAACAGTAAAATTGCTGTGCACTCACTGCACCTTTACTGTAGTTAAATGCATCAGGCCCCTAGAAAGGCGGGAGCTTATCAACAGTCTGTACTTTAACCCTTGCAGGATCTGGCCCCTTAACAGACAAGACTTTTTTTTTTTTTTTTCACTCACTCAGGGCCCTGACACAATGCAGAGCATTTTGCAGGTAATTTTTCATTTTTCAAAAACCTGCTTCCATTGACATGCATTAACCACTTAATGACAACTGGACGTTTATAAATGTCCAGTGTATTTGTGGAGAGTGCACCACCAGTTTGCTACTAAATTAGGTACATGTGGTTTTAACCGTAACGAGTTGTAGAATACATTTTGGTGGGTCTTAAAGCTTGGGCACACACCACATAAAAACAGGTACAGACAAACTCAATTCAACATAAAGTCATTTTCAAAATTATGATCAAATTTGGGAAAGTTTTAGCAAAACTACAAGAGACGAGTGAATATTTCTAACCATGATAAGTAGTAGAATAGAGTTTAGAGAGTTTTAGGGTTCAGGCCCATGTCTTGTGTATTCTTTTTAGTCACAAACTGAATCAAAGGCAATTACATTTTTGTATATTCTGTGCCAAAATAAGACTTGTAAAATGAAAATGAAGTGACAGAATATGAAAGAAACAACATATATTGTTACCTTGGGAACTTTGCTTTTTAAATATGTATGCCATGAGGGTATATTACTATTATTTTGGCAAATAAGGTCTTATAATCATCAATCGTGTACAATGAAAAAGCAAAACACGAAAAACAGACACCTTTATTTTCAAATAAAATCTTGTTACCATACATTGTGCTAGGAACATAATCTAAACTTCTTCTAACCAGGATGGATAAGCAAATATCATTTGTGGGTTTAACTTCTAGTTAGCACTGTTTATTGTAAAGCTGTAATGGATGTAAATGGAGAAATAGTGTTTTTCTCCTTTTCCCTTTAAAATACATTGAAAATAAGGTAATTGCTAAACAAAATTATTACACACTCATGCTGGGTACACACTATGAGATTTTCTGGTCGAATTACTGTCAGATCGATTTATTTCTAACATGTTCGATTTGCTTTCCGATCGTTTTCCGAGCATTTTCCAATCGATTTCCTATTAAAGTGCACGGAAATCGATTGGAAAATGCTCGGAAATCGATCGAAAAGCAAATCGGACATGTTGGAAATAATCGATCTGACAGTAAATCGACCAGAAAATCTCAGTGTGTACCCAGCATCAGGCCCAGTGCACACCAATACCCGCTAGCAGATCCGCAAAATGCTAGCAGATTTTGAAACACTTTTTGTTATTTCTCTGTAGCGTTTCACCTAGCATTTTGCGGTTTTGTGAAGCGTTTTTTGGTGTAGTAGATTTCATATATTGTTACAGTAAAGCTGTTACTGAACAGCTTCTGTAACAAAAACGCCTGCAAAACCGCTCTGAACTGCCGTTTTTCAGAGCGGTTTGCGTTTTTCCTATACTTAACATTGAGGCAGAAACGCATCCACAATCCAAAAAAATGCCTCACCCCGGGAGTATGCGTTTCAGCAAAACGCCTCCCGCTCTGGTGTGAACCACCCCATTGAGATACATTGACCAAGCGTATCCGCAGCCGCAAGCGGCTGCAGAAACGCTGAAAAAGACGCTCAGTGTGCACCAGCCCTAAAAGCCTAATTTGTCCTGAAAAAAAAACCAATATATAGATTATTTAGATATGATTTATGTTTGGTCCTGAAGTGGTTAAAATTGCAGCAAAATAGCCGCAATCATGATTTTTTTTTTTTAGATTTTTTTTTTTTAAATATCAGCAATTTTGCTGTGATTTTAATGCAAGTCAGTGTAAGAGTTTAAAAAGAAATGAAAATGACCCGCAAAACATTGTTAGGTCCCTAATACTGTACTACATTGGCTTTGCAACGCTAATTTCCTTGCTTTTTTCTTCCATGTGCACAACAAAGACATTTCCCTTATTGTCCAATCTCTTTCCAGACATCTAACACTATCCTCCCCTACTGATGTTAAACATTTCTTGACATTTAACCCTAATTTAAATTAAAATTAGTACATAGCAAAGAAATGAACAGCGCGCCCAGGCAAGTTGCATGCAAGCTGTTACAGGAAACCAACATCCTCCAAGTGGTAGACAGGTCATGTGTATACTCAGTGTGTATTTTATCCCATAAGTGGGGCTTGCACTCTTTTGCAGGTAGGCACTCATCTGTTTTTAAGTAGCGCTGTTCATTTCTTTGCTATGTACTAATTTTAATTTATTTTTGGTCAGCTGCTCCCACTTAACAGCCATGCTTTTGGTGTATATGCAGAGCCTCTGTTTGGGTTCAAGGTGCGTTTGTAGTTTCTGGGGGGGCTCAGCGCATCTCTGAGCAGAGGCCATTCGGAGGCGGCCTGGTGATGCGCTGATCCCACTTTTTTGCGTAATTTGCAATAAATAAATTGGCAGAAGCTGACATTTAAAGAATGGCTAATGAGATGCAAATAATGCAGGCTTGCATGCAGATTTTATGTAAATTGTATGCAGCTTTGAATTTGGCAATCCAAGCTGCCAACAGTTTGCATGTAAGACATTATTATTAGACATTATTATTACATCTCATTGACCATCTCTATCTGACGTATGGTGCACAAAACATTGTTTTCTGAATTTTAAAAAAAGATAGTCGTAAACGCTGTGCTAAAATTACACACATGCCAATCAGGGCTTTTGCACACCAAGACCGCTTCTGAGCACCTTTAAAAAATGCTAGCGCTTTAAAAAGCAATTGGCTAATGTATTTGAATGGGATGGATCACATCAAAGCGATGTGATTTCCACCCCCCCAACGCAAACTGCAGCGTTTCTGCTGATTTCTGAGGTGATTTAGCCTCAATGTTAAGCATAAGAAAATGGGAAAACGGTCTGAAAAGCGCTAGAACACAGCGATTTTCCAAGTGTGTGTTTTTTTTTGTTTTTTTTTGTTTTTTTATTAATACAAAACAAGTACACTTGCAGCTCTACTGTATTTAAAATAGAAAATCGCTACACCAAAACGCTCCCAAAATTGCAAGGCACATGCCTCGAATCACTAGAAAAATCACTACTAAAAGCGATTACTCTAGCAATTTTAGCACTGGCCCTCACTCAATTAGTAGCCAATGTGGTGAATTGTCTATGAATTGCCTTTAAAGAGACTCTGAAGCGAGAATAAATCTCGCTTCAGAGCTCATAGTTAGCAGGGGCCTGTGTGCCCCTGCTAAACCGCCGCAATAGCGCCACTAAACGGGGGTCCCTTCACCCCCTAACCCCCCACTGCGACACTTGGTCGCAGACTTGGTCGCTCCTGGAAGGCTAACGGCTGCAGCCCTGCCTCCAGTCACGTCTATCAGCGGCGCATCGCCACCTCTCCCCCGCCCCTCTCAGTGAAGGAAGACTGAGCGGGGCGGGGGAGAGGCGGAGATGCGCGCTGACAGACGTGCGTGGGGCAGGGCTGCGGCGGTTAGCCCTGCCCCAACCAGGAAGCGCTCCCCCGCTGAAACGAGGGGATTTGGGGGATCAGGGACCCCCGTTAAGCCGCGGGATAGCGGCGGTTTAGCAGGGGCACACGTGCCCCTGCTATCTATGAGGTCTGAAGCGAGATTTATTCTCGCTTCAGACTCTCTTTAAAAGATTGCCCTGTGTGTGGCCACAGTGAGTGAATATGCCATAGCTGCTTTCTTTTGGGAGCAGGATGCCCTTCACAAAAATCATCCTACAGTGTAATTGTTGCCTTCATTTAAAAATCTGAATATTTATCTTTCAAAAACACTATTTCCACTGCAGTTACATTACAGGTAATTGCTTCCTACTTCTGGAAATGATGTTTCAATGCAATCTGTTATAAGGGAACCCCTCTAGAGAATAAAGCAACGTCCAGCCACATGTATAGCTTTGGTTGTTGTGTTCTTTTTGCTTAAGTTTTTTTTTTTATAAAGGATGTTTTGTAACTTAGTCTACAAATCACATACAACATGTTAAAGTTCCAATTTGTTTTTTTGTCAGGAGGTTACTGGGGCAAGAAATACCGTAAGAGATCTAGAAAGCGAGGTAGGAATACTGCTGATGAACACGGGACAACAGGTGCCCCAAAGAAACGGAATTGCAAACAACCTGTAGCATCTGCACAGGTAAGCAGATTTGTCTCTGAGATATCCTTTTTTCTTTCCTTTGGTAGCATGTTGGGTATAAGCTATGAAGCACAGACCGCAGAGGTTTTTCCGTTGTAAAGTGACTTCTCAAGCTTCTGTTTTAACCATTGTTTTCTTCATAAGTACCATGGCACACTGGTGCAAGGTGAACAATCTCGCCTTCAGATACTAGAAGGCCGTCTTCTGATGACTGTAGACCAGCATTTGTATGTATTAAAGGGTACTCTTTATTTCCTTAAATTTCCTTTTTTAAAAGATAATTTAGGAAATGTTAAATACAAGTATCATCTTGGTTATTTAACCTCTTGGTTAAAGGCATACTATCGATTCACATATTTTTTTCAATTGACACAGGAATTGTTTGGGAAGTGCTGCTAAGTACTGGTGTATACATTTTAGTAGCAACTTCTTTGTTTACAGTTATCAAAATACTTTCAAACTTTAGCCAAAACTGACTGCAGACTGAGCCCATGAGGAGAGGGGAAATTCCCCTCACACTTGATCAGTTAACTCTATGTGTAACTCTGTGTGACAGAGAGAAAGCTCCCAACAGCTGCAGCTTCTGTGTCCTGTGTTTCTGACTGAAGTGTCTGAAGAGAGCAGAGGAAATGTAACTAATTGTCACAGCTTTTCAAACTGTTTTTGCTTTCATAGTTTGATATGTTTGATATTTGCTTTCTGTAGTCTGATATGCAACTCTGGCTGTGCATTGAAGCAGACACCCCTTCTGCAATTGATTTGTCCCAATATAGCTAAATCCTACCCTCAATAAATTACAGCTTTTGCCTCTGATATTTAACATGAAAAGTAGGAACATGTTTACACAGCTACTTAGACATTATTTGTACATTGTCATTTTAGAACACTTGGGTATTGATAGTATTCCTTTAAATATAGTATCTTAGTGCTTTATCCCTACTATGAATGAGGTTACACTCGGGTATTGATAGTATTTCTTTAAATATAGTATTTTAGTACTTTATCCCTACTATGAATGAGGTTTTTTTTTAAACACCACCTGATGCTCCAATACAAAATATAGACTCAGAGCCCGAGGTGTGCTATCTCCTCCTTGGATTGCTCTATGGTGAGCAGACCTAGCAGAGCTGCTGGACAATTGGAATTTGCTAGTTGTGTCTTTGACTGGCTATGTCACCCTAGGTGGAACACTGCTTATAGAGCTGAACTGTGCATATTAGGCATCACTGTCACGTAAGGTAGCCATACACTGGTCGATTTGCCATCAGATTCAACCAACAGATAGATCCCTCTCTGATCGAATCTGATCAGAGAGGGATCGGATGGCTACCTTTACTGCAAACAGATTGTGAACCGATTTCAGCCTAAACCATTCACAATCTGTGGTGGTGGTGGTGCTGCCGCTCCCCCCCCCCCCCCCATCCCCCCGCATACATTACCTGCTCTGCCGGCGCGACTGCCCCTGGTCACCGCTGCTCCATCTTCGCGCTGGTCTGGTCTCCGGCATGCTTCACTTCTTCCTGCCCGGCAGGAAGTTTAAACAGTAGAGCGCCCTCTACTGTTTAAACTTCCTGCCGGGCAGGAGGAAGTGAAGCATGCCGGACCCGGAGACCAGAGCGGAGACGGAGCAGCGGTGACCGGGGGCAGTCGCGCCGGCGGAGCAGGTAATGTATGCGGGCTCTATTGCGTCGGTCGTCTGTCACTCGAACGCTGCTAGCGACTCGCTCCCTACCCGCGGGCGATCGACGGTAATTTTCCGCACGGAGCGATCGACGGGATCGGACGGGATAGATCGAAATTTAGCGTGTAGCGGGAACGATGTGACAGCAGATTCGATCCCAGTGATCGAATCTGCTGTCGATCGGCGGGGAATCGGCCTAGTGTATGGCCAGCTTTAAGATCCAACATGCCAGAGACATCTGCAAACATGGAGTCTCAGCTAATACATCTCAAAAGCCACCTTGACCTGTATATGGAGCTGAACTGTCCCCAGCCTCCTTTCATGTGGCTCTGTACCGATTGTAGCTGGAATTTCAGCTATTAGAATATTGTGGTAATTAGACTACTTGTATGGGAAGGGAGGGCTGGCTAAAAGATCCATTTAAAGTGGGGGCAGGCATGTGTTTTTAAAATGGCTTGGTATTTACGGTAGAACTCAGAAGTACAACTCACAGTTAAAATGTACCAGAGATAATACCGGACTGCCTACGTGTTACTCCTCTTTAGAGTATGCCTATATGCAGATATTGCTTGTTATGCCGTTTTAAATTGGCCTCCCTTTGCACTAAATGAGGCTTATGAAGCTTATAACTAATCCTTTACTTTTCAGGTATCCCGGAGACTGATTACTTAATATTTGAAGCTAGACTTTTTATGATTGTATGGTTCATTAATACGCAACACTTAATCATTCCCCATGTGTAGAATCATCTCCCACAATGTCCGGGGTTTTAACTCCCCCCCCCCCCCCCCCCAAAAGAAGGAAAGCCATGCAAAACTATCTGTCCCATAAGCCTGATGTTATCGCTTTGCAAGAGACCCACTTCACTCAAGCCTCTTTCCCCAAATTTATCCATGCACAATACAAGCGAATCTACCTAGCCTCTTCCCCCTCCGGGAAAACCCTCGGTGTTGCCTTACTCCTTCATAACTCGTTTCCCATGGAGGTGGAACAGGCTATTCCTGACAAGCTGGGCCGCTTCCTTATTATACTAGGAACCCTATATACACGACGAGTATGCCTAGTCTCCTCATACTCCCACCCGAGAGACCCCTTAACAACTTTTATGGCTTGTGCAAATTACCTCACGACCTTAACCTACGACCACATATATTGGTGTGGAGACTTTAACGCTGTTCTCGCCCCCAGCCTTGACTCCTCTACTTCACAAGATTGTAGGCTCTCTCAAATGAAACTAAAAACCCTCCATAAGATGCTACAATCCCTCTCTCTGGTTGACGTGTGGAGGGAGTTCCATGGGCAAACAAGGGGTTACACTTATTACTCCCCCCAACATCACTCACACTCTCGCATTGACCTTCTATTCACTAATACTAGTAATATACTCAATTTAATCTATGCTCGCCACGTGCCGTGCTCTTGGTCAGACCACGACATGGTCCTAGCTACCTTTAACTCGCAGTCCCCGAAAAACCTTAACCGCTCTTGGCGACTAAATGAATCCCTTTTAACTAACCCCTCGGTTGTTTCTGATCTATCCCAACACCTCACTGAGTTCTTTGAAATTAACAATACTCCGGGTATAGCCAAATCCTCCTTATGGCTATCCCACAAGGCCTATATCAGAGGTCAAATTATAAGACTGGCCTCACATATCAAGAGGGAGCACTCTGAATCTTTATGCAATTTGCAACATAAACTAAACAAACTCGTAGCCGAACATCAAACCTATCCCTCCTTATACCTCCACAAATTAATTAGCGACATTAAAATACAAATTGATCTCCTCCTCTCTCACCAGGCTGAAAAGGCTCATAGGTGGACTCAATCCCGCTGTCACAAACTACTTAACAAACCAGACCGATGGTTAGCTGCCAAACTTAGAGAGAAACAACAACTAAACACCGTCAGGAAGATTAGGCTCACAAATGGCAGAGAAACTTGCAACCCAGACGATATCCATGACCGTTTCCTCCAATATTACACCTCATTATACTCCCAACCCCCCCCTTCACCGGCCCAAGATTCTCAGTCCTTCCTCTCTAATGTGCCAATACCCTGTCTTTCGCCTCTAACAGCGGGCACTCTTAACCTCCCCATCTCCTATGATGAAGTTGAGGAAGTCATTAAGCACCTTAAGAGCCACAAAGCCCCGGGTCCAGACGGCTTTACTGCCTCCTACTACAAGAAGTTCTCTGACATTCTAATTCCCCATCTAACTGCATTATTTAACTCCATATTACGTGGGGCCTCTACCCCTCCTGAATTTCTAGCCTCCTCAATAGTAGTTATTCCGAAACCAGACCGTGACCCCCTCAACCCTCCCAACTACCGTCCCATCTCCCTCCTAAATTCCGACTATAAAATCTTCACTTCAGTCCTTGTCTCCCGCCTTAACAGGTTGCTACCCTCACTTATTCACAAAGACCAGGTAGGATTCATACCCCAGCGCCAAGCCTCTGATAATATTCGGAAACTTCTAAATATCATCCATCATGCTCATCGCCTCAAACACCCCCTTGCAGTGCTCCTTCTTGATATTGAAAAGGCCTTTGACACCCTTTCCTGGCCCTACATGCTCCAAACATTACAAAGATTTGGTATCACTGGTCCTTTCCTTCAAGCAATCAAATCTCTGTACTCTTTACCCACGGCCTATCTGAAGCTTCCCTCCACACGTCGATCCACCATCAAGATTGAAAGGGGAACACGGCAAGGCTGCCCCCTATCCCCTGCGCTATTTGCGCTATGTATGGAGCCTCTTGCAGTCAAAATAAGACAGGCATCGGATATCCAGGGATACCAAATAGGCAGTCGCTCCCATAAAATTTCATTGTTTGCGGATGACCTGGCCCTCACATTAACTAGTCCCACCACAACAATACCTCTAGTACTAAACCTCTTGTCACACTTTAAAGAGGCATCTGGGCTGTCGCTGAACATCACCAAATCAGAACTCCTCCCCTGTAATATCCCCAACAACATTGTCAACGCTTTGTCCTCCCATTTTGGTTTCCGTATCCAGCACAAATATATAAAATATTTAGGAGTGAAGCTTACAAAAAACCCCTCTGACATGTTCCATTTTAACTATTCTCCACTGATATCTAACCTTTTAAATTTACTTACTACTTGGACTAAGCTCCCAATCTCCCTCAGCGGAAGGATCCATGCTGTCCGCATGACCTTGCTCCCTAAAATCCTTTATTACTTCAGGGTCCTCCCTATATTAGTTTCTAAAAACTCTCTGGTCCCTCTTCAAAGAGAGGTCTCTAAATTCATCTGGGCCCACAAGCCTCCCCGGATCTCCTCCAAGAGGATACAACTCCCCAAGTATGCAGGAGGCCCTGCTGTTCCCAACTTCTACAATTACTACATAGCTGCTCAACTAGCCCATATACCCCCTTCTCAAGCCGGGCCAAGTGCCCCTCTCTGGGTCAACATTGAGTCGTCTCTCCTGAAACCTTTTACAGTTGAGTCTCTGGTGTGGTCCTCGCTGTCACATCCCTTTCAGCTACTGTCCACTTCCCCTTATACCCTTCACACCCTAAAGATATGGAAAAGATACCGCTTCACTCTAAATTTGCAAGCATCCCCCT